>NC_089508.1:72777563-73077563 GCF_036850995.1 Saccopteryx leptura
GGATCCCGGTTGGGCGCATGCGGGAGTCTGTCTGACTGTCTCTCCCCGTTTCTGGCTTCAGAGAAATACAAAAAACAAAACAAACAAACAAACAAACAAAAAACCTTATAAGATAAATAATTAGGTATATTTGACTTTGTTGTATCGTTGGTAAAACTGCTGCACAGAATACAGGTATTTTCTGCTGGTGCCTGACTCCAACATCCCCACTTTGCAGCCCTGTTGTCTTTTCGGCTTCTCTTGGCTCCCCCTGCTCTGTTAACAGCCGGGAGCTATGCTAAGGCTGAAAAGTGACTTAATGAATCCTTTGAAAATGGAGGCAGCAGAGACAAAGGAAATATTGCACAAGAGAATTAAATGTTTCAGATTTTCTTCCACCTTAGACAGAGAATAAGAGACATAGACATTCTTAAATATTGAGATTGTGTTTCCCATCTCTGTCTTTGTCAATTGCTGGCAATAGCTGAAAAGAAAAGACTAAAAATTGAGGCAATATACACATTCCACCTCACATCTAGCCTTTCAGTTAGAAATAGGGGGAAAAAAATGAAGGTCTCTGCAAAGAACAGAGGTAAAACCCTGCAGGAAAAAATGCACAGGCACTTTGCCAAAGGAGCACATTGGGTTGTTTGAGTATTTTTCTGCACAAGACAGAATCGACTCATTATTTACAAGGAGAGTTGACTTCTCCCTACCTCAAGAAGGAAGCAAATGAGAAACAACACAGAAACTCTTTTAATAACATTTTAAACTTTATATTTCAGTTTTGAAAAAGAGATTTCAAATGAACTAGCATTGTCACTAAGTATGGGAAAGAAGAGAAACCCCTACAGTCTTTTTCCCCCTGAAAACTATAAGGTTCTTAACTTCTCCCCTAGTACAGAGCTCTCAAAAGTACTTTCAGAACACAGTTCCAACATTTCTTTTCAGGCAGTTTTATGAATGTTGGAATGTGAACAGCAACAACAACAAAAATGTTGCTTTAACTGCAGTCTCCCCTCTGCTTTTGGCCCACAAGCACTTGCTGATGTTGCAGAATAAATACCAGCAACACCACAAGCAACTTGAAAAAAAATTTTTTTTTAACAAAGTGCATGTTATGCAAGACTTAATTGAATACACTTTTCTACAGGGAGTGAAACAGCACAATGGTCACAGGGCAAAATCCAGTCAATTGAATATGCCAGGCATTTTAATTATAGAAAATTGGGCATCCTAACTATAAATGTTTATAATAACCATATCTGTGTGTATCAAAATCAAACCAGTTCTGATTTGAGGACTTAAGCAAACTGGATCCAAACACATAGACTGATTTCCAACTCCCTGTTGCCACTGTAGACTAAACAACTATTGGTCATTAATAAAACATCAAAGAAAAATATGAATATACACATCACCCCTCTCAAAGTTATCATGACAAAGGCCTTTACACAAAATGTAACAGCTTAGTGCATTTCTTCTGGAAAAATACAGAGTGCAACCACCTGTGCCCATGTTGGATCTAAAAATCTAGCTTTTATTAAACCAATATTTAGGCCATGAAGTCACCTCTCATCATAAGAGAAGAGTGGTGAACTTAGGTCATTCTCATCAAAAAGACATAAATGCACAATTGCAAAGGCAGACAGTCCCATAAGGATTTGTCAGGGTGCATAGGGAATAAGACCAAGAAATCTCAGTTACTACTTAGACCTAGAGAAAGAGAGTGAAAAACTACATCAGAGAAGGATGCTTCCTAGCAGGTGAAGAGGGGACTCCGAGCCTGGGGGCAGGAAGAGCATTGCTGAAGGAGGCTGGTTGGTTGTGAGGCGGAGGACCCAGTGGGCCTGGAGACGCCTCCTCTGCCTCTGTGACTGGCGGGCCCACAGTCAGCTTTAATGCTGTGACTGGAAAAAAAACAACCACCAGCTCCCAAATTAGACATTTTCCCAAGAATTGAGTTATTCTACTCCAAGATTAGATTCAGTAATATCAGAAAGAGATGCAAGAAAATCAATTTCCTGATAAGAAAAAATAGCTACCAAGAGCACTCTTGGGGAGACGGACAGGAAGCAAAGGCTGCTGAGCAACATGAAACGAATAGCAAATATTTAAATTGGTATATCCATCCACTCAGGAAATGGGATTTCAATGAAAAAGCTATCAAAACTAATAATAAATATTTCCTCCATCTAAGTCTCGTCACCCTCATTGCTCGCCCTGTGCACAAGACCCAGACTCTGGATTAACATGCCAGTCTTCACGGAGCTAAAAAATATATCCTGTGATTTGCTCGTCCAATGGTGCAAGGCTAATGGTTGCCCTTATCATGTTTGTTTGTGCGCCTGGAAGTACCAGACCTTTTAAATCCTGCCATGGATGCACCCAGCTAGCTCACAGTTCAGATCTCAAGACCTAACTCACCAAATCCATGGTTTACAAGCTTGCTTGAAGGTTCTAAATGCAATCATTGTTCTAAAAACTCATCTGCTTAAAATAAAAAGAAAGCATTGCTGGGAACTGCTGAAAGGAAAACAGAAAGGTCATTTAATTTTTGTTTAACTTTGCCCATCAGTTGCCAAGTAAACTTATTAAGTCTTTGTTTTATGAGGAATCACGAAACATGTCTAAAAGCAATTTTATATAGCCAGTGGGTATCAGTCAAATACACTGCCACTCACCTTTACAGTTTTGTTTTTTCTTCCTGCATCCCACTATAAACCTCTCAAAATGAGGGTACTACATCTTTTGTACACTCCTTTATTTTCTGTCACAGTTTCCTGGACACAATGGCATCTCAATCAATGTTCACAGTGGCCTTACAATCAATGCCCAATGTTCAATCAGTGTTTCAAGGAGTGAGACAGTGCGACTTCCAATCACACATTTTTTCTGTTTCCTAAAACTAACATAGATTATTTATTTATTTTAATGTGTTCTTCCAACATCGAAGAAAAGATTTCCTAAGAAATAAAGAGTAAAAATTCTGGATGGCGTGTGTAGACACACAAGATTTCTTTTACATAAAAGATCAAGAGATGGAACATGTTATCTTGATTTCTTAATTAGACTTAAGACCATGGGCATGGGTCCAGGGACCCTCTCTGGTTGAAATATATGAAGACAAAGGCAATGTATGATCTGTCATCTGATATAAAGAAGAAGTGCCTTCTGGCCTTCTAGCACTCAGGAGCTCCAAACAGAAACAGAATTATTCAAATTTTCATGGTCCTTCAAACAGTCTCCGTCCTAGGTTTGGGGGTTTTCTCCCCATTTATTTTCCTGCCATTAAATACCATGTTGAATATTTCATCTGGAAAATACTTTACTTCATCCCACTCTTCATGGATACCTTATGTTTAGCAAGAGTGGAAACTACACTTAAGCCAGACATCCTCAGGGACAATAATACTGGTTTTCAGGGTTTTTTTTTTTCATTTTATTTTTTAGCCAACTGTTATTCTTTAGTATCAGCCTTATAGCCCTCTCCTCCCAAAAACTCTCCAGATCTCCTGGTAGAATTTCCTTTTGTATGTATTCATAAGTCTAGTCTCCACAGTATAAACTTTGTTGGTTAGTGAGCGGTGACATTTAAGCAGAGACCTGGAGGAAGAGAAGAAGCAGGTCATTCAGGTATGTAGGGAAAGAGCCTGCTAAGAAGAAGGAACAGAACTGAGAAGTCCTTGTGGTGGAGAATACCTGGAGTGTCCAGAGCAATGCAGAGGTGAGCACGGGTAGAGTAGGTGGGCAGGGAAATCGCACTGGAAGGTTTCAGGGCAGAGGTAGTTGTGCAGGTGGGGAGACACGGAAGACCTGGTAGGTAATTGAGAGACTTTGGCTTTCTTTTGATTGAAACAGGGAGCTGATTGAAGGCTCTGAACACAGGAGTAGCATGATTTAACTCATGCTTGAAAAAATTCCCCACTAACCACTTTGTGGAAATTAGCTTTTGTGCGGTAGAGAAGGGCAGGTAAGACTGGAGGCAGAAAGGTCATTGAGGAGGCACTTCTAATAGTTTAAGTAAGAGATGTTTTAGCTTGAACCAGAATGGTAGCAGTGGAGATGGTGACAGGTGATCAGATTCTGGATAGCTGTTGAAGCTAGTGTGAATAAGATTTTTTAAAGGATTAGGTGTGGTATACAAGAGAAAAGAGTTGAAGGGAGAGGCTGGTCAAGAGTTAAAGTAGTCTGTGGGTCAGTTTGGGCAAATTTCTTTTATTTGTGAAGCTTGAAAGAATAAGAAAGGATGGGTGAAGAATAAGAAAGAATTAATGAGGCACCGAGACACATTGGTGCATGAACAAATGGACTGTCAAAATTGTATTATTATTTTGACTGGCCTTCCTCTCCATGAAGACAAGCACTTTGTCTTATCTGTTCTGTATCTACAATACTTGACTTAAAAAAAGTGTTCAATCATTTAAATAATTTATTTCAGTTCATTAATTTGTTTACATTATTGTGACCGAAGCCTCTGAATCACAAGAAATATACCATGTTAAAGTGGTTGATACAATTTTGGAAATAAAGCCAATAGAATATAAGCAAAATATACTTAAATGTGAATAATGTCAAGGCTTCCTGTACTCTCTGGCTACTTTAGGGAAGAGTTAAAGGGCAGATACTTTGAGGTAAATATCTGTATTTGTCAGCTTTGCTTTCCTAACAAATTCCACATCAAGGTGACTTACTAAAATACAGGTTTATATCTCATTCATGTTACAGATTGAACACAAGTTAGCTATAGCTGTATTCTACTTCTACTTCCTCATTCTAGAACTGAAAAAGTAACCCATATTCTGAAACATGTAGAGGAAAGGGAAAAAGTGGTGAGAAAACTTACAATGCTTCTAAAAGCTTCTGCACAGAAGTGGTGTGGGTTACATATATTCACATTCCATTGACTAAACCAAGTAATTTTTCCAACCCTAAATTCAATAAAGGTGGGAATAATTCTCTTTCAGGAAACCAGAGAATAAATTGTTGCAACCAGTAATATATCTACTATAAGACTTGAACAATACATAAAAAAAAACAACAAAAAAAAACAACTATGAGGTTCCTCTAGCCTCCTGGGTCTCAAGTGAGACCATAATCAGGATTGGAGAATCTACTACTGTAGCCATCTGTGTCCATAAAGTTTGGAGCTCAATGCCATATTTGACTGTTGGGAGATCAACAGCAGTCACTGGGGACTATACTGCCCTCCTTCTTCTTCTTTTATTTATTTATGTAATTTTTGAGTCAACAAAGAATGATCATTAAGTAAATTCATGTGTCTCTGGCTTCAGAAAATGCTGCAGGTCACTATTTCACAGTGCTTAACCTGGTAAAATGTCCTTTAATTAGCTTCTCAAGTATTGATTAATCCCTGTGGGGAATTTGTTCTGAACTGTGAAAACGGGGAAAACATAGGGTGTATAAATTTTTTATTTCCAGAAGTCAGTTCCTTCCAAACTTCTTCTCCCAACATTGAGTGTAAATACTACCTCAGTGGAGAAACTGCTTAAGCTTATAACAAATCAAAGGCAATTGACCAATTTTGTGTTTAGAGGTCCGATGTATATATTAATAATCACTCATAATACCATGACATCTAAGCATGGTATGTTTACAAGGATATAGGCAGATAATGAATCAAAGCTCCAACATTCAATGATTATATAACTTGTGATGTATTTTGATCTAAAGTTTTATGGAACACCTCTTTTTATTTTTTTAATTTTATTTCTTAAAGGTTTTACTTTAGTAAAATATACATAATATAAATTGTGTCATTTTTAACAACTGTTAAGTGTAGAATTCACTGGCAATAAACTATATCCTCAATGTTATACAACCATCACTATCATTTGTTTCCAGAAATTTTTCATCTTTCCCAACAGAAACTTGTACCCCCTAGACAATAACTACTGGCCCCTGGTAACCTCTATTCTACTTTCTGTCTCTCTGAATTTGCCTATTCTAAGTACCTCATATAGGAGGAACCATACAATATTTGTCCTTTTATTTTTGTATTTGACTTATTTCACTTAGCATAATGTTTTTAACTTTCATCCATGTTGTAGTATGAAAATATCATTCCTTTTTTTTAATATCATTCCTTTTTTAAGCTGAATAATATTTCATTATATGTCTATACCACATGTATCATCTATTCACGAACACTTAGGTTGTTTCCACCTTTTGGTTATTGTAAATAATACCACTGTAAACATTGCTGTGTAAGTATCTGAGTTTTTGCTTTTGATTCTTTTGTGTGTATATATACTGCTCACAACAATTAGGCAGTGGTTCTCAACCTTCCTAATGTCGTGACCCCGCAATACAGTTCCTCATGTTGGGTGACCCCAAACCAAAAGATAATTTTGGTGGCTACTTCATAACTGTAATTTTGCTACAGTTATGATTCGGAATGTAAATACCTGATATGCATTATGTATTTTCCAATGGCTGTAGGCTACCCCGCCGGGGTCGCGGCCCACAGGTTGAGAACCGCTGAATTAGAGGATATTTCAAAATGAATACGAAGCAATAAAAAAAGAATTTAATTTTCTTTTTATTAAGCAAGAACATCAGAAAAGCAAACAAGTCAAAGAAAGTTGTTCGATTATGCAAATGAGATACAAAACCAACTTTTATTTCGTTGGTAAAAATGCACTATACAAAAGGTTTAAAGTACTGGAGTATCTGCATATTTTCTGATCCCCTATTTTTTGTAAGCAATGTATATGCAACTAGAAGTGGAGTTATTAGGTCACATGATAATTCTGTATTAACTTTTTGAGGAATCACTAAAGTGTTTTTCACAGCAGCTGCATCATTTTATATTTCCACCACTAATGCATTAGTTTCAAATTTCTCCATATCCTGGTCAACTCTTATTATTTTCTATTTTTTTGTATTATAGTCGTCCTAATTTGTGTGAAATGGTGCCACATTATGGTTTTGATTTCCTTCTTTTTAATGATTAATGATATTTAGTTTATTTTCATGTACTTGTTGGTCATTTGTATATTTTGTTTGGAGAAACATCTATTCAAGTTCTTTGCCCATTTTGTAATTTAAATTTTACTATTGTTTAAATTCTTATTTAACTTTTTTAAAATATATTTTTCAACTTGAATTGAGAAGTCAGTGTTTGTGTTTTTAAACATATTTTTTTTATTTTTCAGTTACAGTTTATATTGTCCAGTGATTAGACATTTATATACTGTAACTTACAAAGTGATCACCTTGATAAACCTCTTACCCACATGGCACCATATATAGTTATAATATTATTGACTATATTCCCTAGGCTGTACTTTATATCCCAATGACTATTCTGTAACAATCAATTTATACTTCTTAATTTCTTCCCCTTTTTCACCCACTCCCCCAAACTTCCTCCCATATGGTAACCATCAAAATGTTCTCTGCATCTGTGAGTCTGTTTCTATTCTGATTGTTCATTTTTGCTTTTTAGATTCCACACATAAGTGAAATCATATGGCATTTATATTTCTCTGTCTGACTTATTTCACTTCACACAATACCCTGTAGATCCATCCGTGTTTTTGCAGATTACAAGATTTCATTCGTTTTTCATGGCTGAGTCATACTTCATCATATATATGCACTACTTCTTTACCCATTCATCTATTGATGAACACTTAAGTTGCCTCCATATCTTGACTATTTTAAATAATACTGCAATTAGCATATGGATGTATATCTCTTTTCAATTTAGTGTTTTGGGTGAACTCCTGTTTTTAATGTGGCACCAAACAAATATTTTTGATGGTGAATAATTGCATGTTTAGAACTATTTTTTATATGAAGAATATTATATTGTGATCCTTTCCCCCAAGGCTCTGAGTGAAAATGTAAAAGCCAATGGAACACCTAGGTTAGCTGGGTGTACACTGAAACTGAGAAACTCATTATAGGAAATGCCATTGCATAAATGGTTTTATGTCAGAGATCTATTTTCACATTTGTACAGAGGGTCCTAAATAATAAAACCCTGTCAATTTGGCTGGAAATTCCTTACGACAAATCTGCAACAAAATTTTTTTACTCTATATTCTAGTGTGAGTGTGAGTGTAGGGGTTTGTTTTTCTGGTCCCACATATTGTCTATATGTATTAGAAAGAAGAGAACTAATGAAAAGTTGTAATTCATAAAGCTGTGGTAATTTGTATTGCCTTATCTTGATGTCTAAGTTATTTGTTCAGATATGTGAATTGAAACTACAATGAAAGGGTATTCATTCTAAATTTAAGTGTATCATTAAATCTGTATTGCATTATATATTTATATTTACTAAATATAAATGACTTCTGGTGACATATAAATATAATTTATATTTATTTAATTTAACCTTAGATATTAAAGTACTTCAATTATTATTAATTATAAGACATATAGTTATTTATATTTCAATCAATAAAGTCTTCTATTTACATAGATTTGGAAAACTTTCCGTCTCTTAGTTTGTCAGTCTTCCTCCTATCATTTCAGTTAAATTACCATGAAATTGGTAGAAGTAATTACTATTTTAGAATATGGAACTGGAAATTAAATGAATTATTTTCATTTTTTTTTTAGGAAAAATGATTGTTGCATTGTTTTCAAATCTGGATTAGCACTTCGTCATGCCAAAAGTGACATATCGACCTTGGTCAGCTTTGGAATTCTAGCTTTAGTTGAAATCTTTGTAGCAATTCCTGCAATATCTGTTATGTATAGACTTTAACCAGAGATGTGAATGTTCCCTGGTTTTCTCAGATGAAAAATGCATCTGTCAAATAGGTATCATGTTATAGACATACTGCAGAGGCTAGAAAGAGAGATGAAAGAAAGGAAAGAAGGAAGGAAGGAAGGAACGAAGGAAGGAGGGAAGGTGGGAGGGAGGGATGGAGGGAGGGAGGGAAGGAGGGAGGGAGGGAGGGAGGGAGGGAGGGAGGGAGGGAGAGAGGAAGGAAGAAAGAAGGAAGGAAGGAAGGAAGGAAGGAAGGAAGGAAGGAAGGAAGGAAGGAAGGAAGGAAGGAAGGAAGGAAGGAAGGAAGGAAGGAAAGAAGGAAGGAAGGGGAAAGGGAAGGAAAGGAAAGGAGGGAGGGAGGGAAGGAGGGAGGGAGGGAGGGAGGAAGAAAGGAAAGATAGAAGGAAAGAAAAAAAAAGAGGCCTGACCTGTGGTGGCGCAGTGGATAAAGCATCGACCTGGAAATGCTGAGGTCGCCGGTTCGAAACCCTGGGCTTGCCTGGTCAAGGCACATATGGGAGTTGATGCTTCCAGCTCCTCCCCCCTCCTCTCTCTCTGTCTCTCTCTCCTCTCTCTCCCTCTCTGTCTCTCTCTCCTCTCTAAAAACGAATAAATAAAATTTAAAAAAAAAAAGAAAAAAAGAGGGACAGATAGAAAGAAAGGAAGACATTCCTTATCCAGATTACTAGAAGATTTTTCTTTATTTTTAGTTTATTGCACTGCCCTTCCCCTTTATACTCAATGTGTCTGAGAGAGACTGTCTTTCCCAGACAATTGTTTCATTTCAAGATAAAGCTATAGTTGCCTGGCCCACTTTCTAAGGATCAGCCTGCCACCAACAGCACTCTCAGGATGACATGAGAGGGATTGGTATTTAGAATGTATGGGACTGGGCATGAATGCTCAAATTCTATTCCCTTTCTCACCTTTTATATCTGTACATAATGCCCTGATTTCTCCCAACCCAAGAATTTACTTATTTTTTTACATCTTATAGAAAATATTGGTATTTTATATAAAATCTCGCCTCCTGCTTTGTGCTTCCGAAGTTTGTGCAGGATTAACCACACTCTGCACTTCAATCCACTTCTATAGAAACAACACAGTCATCCCAGAAGAGCAGTGCCATTTCACGACCGCTCTTGCTGTCTCCGAAACCCTTTCATTCAAACCTCCTTGGCTGTTTGTTGCCACACTGCTTCAGAAGAAAAATTAGATTATGCTAAGAATATAAATACTGAAAAACAAATGTTCTGTACTGAATTTAGTTCACCTTTTCAATGTTCACTTTGCAACGATCTGTTTGCTCCCTAAAATAAATCCTCTCTGACATTTGATTCTCACTTAATATTCACCTTGGTTGAAGCTTCTGAGTCTCCATCCTCTCCCCAACCTCCCTCCCTTCATCTCTTGGTTACCCAGCAACCTCAAATGGCTGGTTGCCCGAACAGGCAAAGTAAATGGGATTAACTCTGGAGGAAACTAATTGAAGGAAGCATTAATACATTCTCAATCAGAATTCTTTCAATACTAGCTTATTAAGTTGTGCTTTGCTGTCCTAAGGCAGAATATGGACTGTGGAGTGTACAGGTGGAAGAACTGTTTCAGACTAGATGACTGAATATTCACAGCAGTGGTGAAAGCAGCTACCACACAATAGCACTTAACAGACCATAGTCCTCTACTTGCAAAAGAACATACAATTTTATTACTAGTCTTTCAGCCCTACTCCTCTCATTCATGTATTCATGTGTAAATTCATACATTCATTTACTCACTCCCTTATTTATCCATTCTCTTAAGTATTACTGAAAAACAGCATGCTATTATACAAATTCTATAAAATCTGGGATGAACCAGATACTGGTTTTCATCTTAGTTCCACCACTTTCTAGCTCTGTGATACTGAAGTAATTTTCTCAAACTTTCTAGGCCTTTATTTGAACATTGGTAAAGTTATCAATACCTCCCTTAAAGAGATAATGTGAGGATTAAGTAAAATCAACTTTGCAAGACAATTACCACGGTTATTGCCCAAATTAGACCGCTCACTAATCACTTCCTCTTCTAATATACAGCACTGCAGTGTGGGAGAAGAACTGGAAGTGTGCTAGCTACGGTAGACTTGTGGCTGTGGAGGAGTGACTTGATCGAGCATAAAGTCAAGACAAGAATGGAATTTTGGCAGTTGTAATTGAGATGGATGGACAGATATGAGACTTCTTTTTTATTAATATTATTAAGTGAGAGGTGGGGAGGCAGAGACAGACTCCTGCATGAGCCTGACCAAGATCTACCCTGCATGCCCCATACCAGGCAATGCTCTGCCCCACTGGGCTGCTGCTCTGTTGCTTGGCAACTGAGCTATTTTAGTGCCTGAGGCAAGCCATTGAGCCATCCTCAATGCAGGGAGCCAACTTTGTTGGATCCATTTGAGTCTGGTGCTGCAGGAGGGGAAGAGAGAGAAGAAAAAGAGGGGAATAGAGGGAGAGGGGAGAAGCAGATGAGTGCTTCTACTGTGTGCTCTGACCAGAAATAGAACCCAGGGCTTCAACATGCCAGGCCAACACTCTACCACTGAGCCAACTGGCCAGGGCAGAGATCTTTTAAATGAATTTATGTGGTGAATGATATCTCCAGTGAAAATTATCAAAGGTACCTTTGATGTTTTGACACTACATAATCTCAAACAGGTGGTGTCATTGAAGGTAGGAACCAAGAAAGGAAAATTAGAGTTTGTCAAATAACTTAGGTTTAAGTATTAGGGACAGAACTGGCCCTAGGGTACAAAAATGAAGGCCATCACCTTGACTTCTATTATCTCAGGCCCAGCTAGCTAGAATAATGGCTACAGTATGGGCAGGTGAAGAAATTAGTATAGTTAACAGCAGTAAAAAGAACCTCAGCTGCTTGTAGGAGCTAGAACTCTGTGACATCCAAAGATGTAGCACCAGCCTCTTAGACTTTTCCAGATTTATCTTCCTTCAAAGCAAAACTTTTGACAACTACTTTCTAAACCAATTCATGTTGTTCACAGACAGGCCTCTCAAAACTTCTGTGTGCTGGAAAAGTTCATTCAGGGTATGGGGCTCCAGAACGCTGTGGACTGGAAGAGCCGACTCAGGACCCACGTTCTCATACTTTCCTCAGCTCAGACAAGTGCACTGACTCATGGAGGGGAGAGATAAGGAACCATGAACGCTAGACTGTTGCATCCTGGAGTTCCAAAGTCCAGATGAGTCCTGTCAGGGACATGCATTTTGAAGGAGGCGCAGAACTGCCATGTTAGGTGGGATGGAACGATTCAGCTGTGAACAAGCCTAGCTGGGCTCTTCTTTGTTTACTATCACTCATAAAAGTGATCCTAAAAACTGCTTCCTTTTGAAAATGGTCATTTAATATGCTATGAAATGTTAATAAAAGTTAAAGAGGTAGTTAACAGGGAAAGGATAACTTGATGTATAAAGATATGATAGAAATGAGACTTTACAGAAAGACAGGAATCTGTACCATAATTTTCCCATTTGTAAATCTGAAGATTTTTGGAGGACTTCAGTAGAGTGATAAGGTGGTACAGGGTGGCTGCCTGGCAATTTTATTCTTCAAGATGAGTGATACTTTTATCAAGTCTTCTCTTTATTTACTCTTTCAGAATGCACTTGTTCAGTTTACTCACCTTTTATCTGCATAATAATAATATAAAATTTTTATGAGAAAAGAAATGGATATAATATACAACACAGGCTTCAGCAGATCTTCACAGTTCCGGGGTCTGTCCTTGTGGTAGAATATCTTGGTACCTTCCCTTTCCTTTCCTTCTTTCCTTTCCTTTCCTTCCCTTTCCTTTCCTTTCCTTTCCTTTCCTTTCCTTTCCTTTCCTTCCCTTCCCTTCCCTTCCCTTCCCTTCCTTTTCCTTCCTTCCTTCCTTCTTTCCTTCCTTCCTCCCTTTTCCTTCCTTCCTTCCTTCCTTCCTTCCTTCCTTCCTTCCTTCCTTCCTTCCTTTTCCTTCCTTCCTTCCTTCCTTCCTTTTCCTTCCTTCCTTCCTTCCTTCCTTCCTTCCTTCCTTCCTTCCTTCCTTCCTTCTTTCCTTCCTTCCTTCCTTTTCCTTCCTTCCTTCCTTCCTTCCTTCCTTCCTTCCTTCCTTTTCCTTCCTTCCTTCCTTCCTTCCTTTTCCTTCCTTCCTTCCTTCCTTCCTTCCTTCCTTCCTTCCTTCCTTCCTTCCTTCCTTCCTTCTTTCCTTCTTTCCTTCCTTCCTTCCTTTTCCTTCCTTCCTTCCTTCCTTCCTTCCTTCCTTCCTTCCTTCCTTCCTTCCTTCCTTCCTCCCTCCCTCCCTCCCTCCCTTCCTTCCTCCCTTTCTCTCTTCTTTTCCTTTTTCAAGCATCTATATTCTCCCAATTGTTTTCTTGTAGAAAGAAAGGGAATAAAAAGAAGAAGAAGTGAACTCCTCTCCAATAAAATAAGAAACAAGATGTTTTATTTGGGTTTTTTTTCTTCTGTCAAAGACAGAAGCCATCTTTGTAATGCGTCCTTGTTGGAGATTATATATTTCTCCCACTGACAATCAGTCACTAGAAAGGTTAGAAAAAAAGGCAGGGAGTAGGGATGTTTAAACTATACAGAACAAATAAATAATTCAGTGATATTAACCTCTCAACTGCCTGCGACGCATTTTTTGTAGCTCAAATGGTAAGCTGGCCTTGTGAGAGAAGTGGTGTTTATCATTTATTTAATACACATGGCAGCAGCCTAAGGAAGAAGAGTTTAAAAGTAATGTCAACAGGCAAAGGATCACTCTAGGAGGAATCATCTAGCTCACCTGGAGTTTCTCCTGAGGCAGAGCTGATGTGAATTCATTCAGGGCCATTCTATTATTCATGCAAAGAACTGTCTATCACAAATGCAATATGAAAAGGAGGTGCACCCCATGCGAGGCATGAAATATCATCTCTAATAACTGGCAGTTTAATTTTAAGATTTCAGGTCTTCTCATTTAGAAATACCCGAAGCAAAAGTTCTAATATAAAACACAGTACCTGAAGCCAAAATTCTAAAGCACAGAATGATAAAGGAAATCACTGCTGTTACACTTGAAAAAACTGTGTCCTATTTATACCAGAAAATATTTTTTTAAATAGATTACAAAGAAGATATAGAAAATAATGCAAAACCTGATAGCAGAATGTCAAGCCAGCTAGTGCCTCAGAGTAAGAACTTTTCATAATTCTGAGGAACACTCACAAGTATATAGTCTTTGTAATTACCTTAAAAAATGGTCTTTTTTTTAATTCTAGGAAAATTGAGAAAAGAATTCACAAAATTTACTGTATAATCTAGAATGTACAGGAGAACCTAGATCTTGAAGCACAATCACTTTTGTCAGCTGATAGACTCTAAGAATTTCTAATTTGAATACTTAAAAAGATGTAAGGAATAACCTGTTCTAATAAATTTATGTGAGTGGTTAAGAAACTGAGGTCCAGTGGCAGACATAAGACCAGAACTGTAGCTTCAACATCACCTAGTACTCTTTATCTATGTATCTATATCTATAACTTTTAAAAACACTATCTTTAAAAAATAATACAATGTTAATGATAAGTACAGTGTATTTAAATGTCACATAATGGGTTCAAGTATATCTTCTGTCACATGCTCAAACCACTTCACATCTATGATGCTATACGCTCTGCGTAATAGATACCTCTTGTTCTTTCATTAAAGAAGGAGGACTACCGTCTAAGATCCATGAGTTAGAGATTGTGCAGATAGGTGCTGGTTTTGGTGGCAACAGCTAGGCTTGTGGGATTCCTAAGGTCAGGCTCAATAGGAGAACTGAAATTAGAGCAGCAAATAGAGATGATAAAAGAAGAAGCCAAAGCCCATTCTGCCAAGAAGGAAAGTTAAAAATAGGACGTCAAAGAAACTGTGGCTATGGACCCAGGACTTCCCGTCCTAGGGAGGCAAGTGCAAGAGCAGCATCAGATGTAGTCAGGGCCATGTCCGGGCAATGGCCTGGGGCAGATGCTCTCTGTGACTGGTTTGCACGTGCCGGCTGTGGTAAGGTGGTGGGTGGCTGGCTGTGGTTCAGTACAGGGTTGAGAGAGGCTTACACATATGGGAAGTGTTTACTTGCTGTTTTTCTGGTCTAGTTCCAAATTTTCTCCAGCTGGACATTTCTCTGAGAATAATGAGAGTGCATAAGAAACAACCAGAGCCTCGGCCCACCCACTATGGATGAGGCTGGGTTCTCTTCTTGGGGTCAACTAGACCCAAGTGTACCTCTGGCCATTTCCAGTAGAATGTGAAAGACATCAAAGTAATGGATTTGTAGGCAATGAAGCTGAGTGTAGGGGAAGAAGAACAGCAAGAACTGATTAAGAGAAGACAGATGTTAGCCATAAGTAAATACTAAAGTCTCCAACTGAAAGTCATGGATGATTCAACCAATTAAACTATCTCTACCTATAGTCCATGATGCCAAGTAGTTTGTGTTGTGACAGACATTTTAGGTGTTAAGATTTTGTAATTCAGGACAGGGCATTTGCTTGTGTGCAAATACACACACACACTTTTTCTCCTATTGATTTTGTTCAGTGTGTCTTCCAAACAACCACACTGCAGGTCCTGCCACTTTGAGGTTTAGAGAGTTTAGGGATTTAGGAAAGAAAGGAAGTTGGAGATGGCACAGAATATGGGGTGCTGCTGTTCTTTAAACAAGAGAAAAGGAACTGCTGTGGAGAATTTTCTAGCAACTAGAACTAAAAGTCACTCTGGACTCTAAAATTGTCAGACCATTCTGCTGAATATCATAGAATCATAGTGACTATACAGGAAGAGTAAAGAATAAGAATTTGAAAGGAGCTAAAGACAATAGGGAAGACAAATAGGAATCAGATAGACCAGAGAAATATCGTGAAGAAAGGGTTTAGGATAGCAATCACATAAAAAGTGTAGTTCCCTACCCAACAATGTTCCTGAGTCCACCTAGAAACAAACAAACAAAAATTGTTTGAACCTTGGAGCAGACTTTTGGAGCAGTAGTATAAGAAACATATAGGCAAGGGTCCATAGCATGTTTTACTTTAAAGTTGCCAGGAAAACATCTGCACAGTGTTTGGCATATAATAGACTCTTTTTTATTCAGTGAGAGGAGGGGAGGCAGAGACAGACTCCTACATGTGCTGACCAGGATCCACCCCACAAGCACACTAGGGGGTGATAGCTCCTGAGGCAGAGGCCATGGAGCCATCCTTAGCTCCCGGGCCAACTCGCTCTAATCAAGCCATGGCTTCAGGAAGGGGGCAGAGAAAGAGAGAGAAGCCATAGGGGGTGGGGTGGAGAAGCAGATGGGTGCTTCTCCTGCGTGCCCAGACTGGGAGTCAAACCTAGGACATTCACATGCCGGACCAAAGTTCTACCACTGAACCAACTGGCCAGGGCCAAAATAGCCTCTTAAAACATGTTAGCATCTTTCTTTTCCACAACATTTCTTGAATGACATTGACATGATAATCTTCTCTCCACAGTTCACAAGATATTTAAAATACTACAGACTGAATATATGTATATGTCTATGTCTATGCCACTCCCATGTTGATATCCAACAGAAATGTGTGCATACACTTACCAAAATACATTTATTAAAGGGTTGTAGAAGCAATGCTCACAATAGCCAAAACCTGAAAGCTACCAAAATGCTCAACAGCAGAATGGAGAAATAAATTGTAGTAAAACATAATAGAATCCATGATCATTTACTCTCATCATTATATAGTATTTTATATTGTAAAAATAATAAGTTTCACAAGCATAATGTTAAGCAAAACAAGCCAGACATAAGAGTATATACTATATATATAACCCCATTTACATAAAGTTCAAGAACAGGTTAAAAACATCCATACTATTAGAAGTCTATGTAATTATCATTCTTGGTGGTGATGGTGGTGGTGTGGTGACAAAGAGAGTTTCTGGGGAGTTGATAATGTTCTTAACAATGATAGTTAATGTCAAAATTAGTCAATGTCCTGCTTTTAGAGAGATCATCACATGCATATGCACACATGAATTCTTCGTTTTTAAAGAGCAGGATGCTAAGCACATTATTATCATGAATTTATAGTAATAAGGATAGATGTAACTCTTACCAGGCAGGCAGCATTGTATTGTGGTAGAGAAACATTAGGTTCTAGCATTAAACAAAAGTCAAACCATTATTCAACTGTTCATTAGTGCTGCAATTGGGTCAAACTTCAACAGGTTTTAATTTCCTTGTTTGGAAAGTGGGGATAAAAATATCTGCATCATAAGAGTGTTGTAAAAATTTTAAAAGATGATAATATATACTGAGGGTGTCTTTTAATAGCAATGTTAATTTCATTCTTCACACTTGCTCAGTCAGCACATGTATAGTCTACCTTTGTGATATGATTGTAAGTGCACTTTTCAAGGCTACTGTATTACTTGGTAGCAGAAAATGCAGGCAACCTTTAAGCCAAATGTGACACCCTGTCTCTGCAACACGCAATTTGTCAATGTTTGTTCTTTCTGGACAATCACCACCCTAGTTTCTGAGGTTGGATGCCAATGAGTTATGTTAATGTTTCTTGGCCTATTTTGCTTATAATGAGTCAATTGTGTTCAGCATAGGTAGCCTGCTTTACTCTCACTCTGCAGACTACAGCCCCCTTCTCAATAGATCTAAACTATCGCTTCAGTGGACAGGATGTATTCACAGGCCTGTTTGGGGAACCTGCCCATCTGTTAGAACATAGGTGCAGTTCAGGTAACGAGTAATTCTCCATCTTCCACCTGGGGAAACTCAAACATCTTTGAACCTCCTGACTGACATGAATGGTTCAGGGAGCAGACAGAGATGAGAAAACCGCTGCAGTGTTTACAGAGCTGAGAGGGAGAGGTGGAAGAGGTGAGAGGCAGGTAATGGTCATTTCTCTGATACTTTCCCTTCCGCACATGTTTTATATACAACTTCTGAACTCTTCGTAGCAGTCTCCTTCCCTAATTTATCATCCTATTTTTTTTTCACACATCTTATTCTCCCTTCGGAATTCTCTGATTCATTTTGAATATTCTTAGCTGTATGTTTTTATTTCTCTATCAATCAAGATTTGGTAGTATGTATTTCTTGAATTCATAAATAGAACACATGCCCTAGAGGCACATCCTGATAAATTAAAAACATTCTATTCAATTTATTTTAAAATAAATGTGACAGCAAGTGAACCAACATTTCATTTCTTTATATACAGGTTAATGAACCCACATTTTGGCAGACATGAAGGCTTCTTTCAGAGCTTTTCCTTTAGCTTCTTTTAAGGTCTTTTCACAAGCTTTGGTAAGGGAGTGAGGATGGACGTTTGATACTACAAACCTTCCATTTTCTCTCAGATCTGAAGCTTCCCTTCTTTTGCTGAGCATCTTAAACAAGCAGGCGGATGTTTTCCCTCTTTTATTTTTTAATTGCTTATGTTGATGTGCTAGACAACATTTTCAATGAGATGCAAACGGAATTGCCCACACAGTAATAATAGGGGCTTTGTGGGCCGCTCAGCATGGGCTATGTTTCTCTGAAGCCTTTGGGTCCACATCCCAAGCCCTACAAAAGGGTCAGTCCAGTCAATCCATTTCAGCTTCTCTCCCTCCCATACCAAAGAGATGCTCTGACTGTGAGAAAAACAGCAGGTAGAATAGCCACTGACAGAAGTTCCCCTTTCCCCCCACAGTGCATAGCACTTCTTTTCCACTAACAGTCAATTACTACATTTCAAATAACCAGTTGCACTTTCTGAGAATTTAATAAACTACTGCCATGATATGGTAAACCAGGGCTGACGAAAACAGCTATTTCACTCAAAGATTTTTTTTTTTGCTATTCAATAAACTTTTCCTGTTAATACATCATGATAGCAACTGTGATTAGAAAAAAAAATAACATTCACTAATTTATACTTGAATGACATACAAAAGGTTGCTAAGTGCTTTGAAAGTTCAACAGGATTAATTTTTGATGTGGGGAGTAATATATTTTCTGCCTAAGGATAGGCTTTTCCCTAAAATCTACAAATGCACAAATACAAATGGTCTATCTTGATTCAGTGTTATTCTCAATGCTGTCATGTAAGAGTTTTGGCCCTCTGTTTAGCTATCAGCAGTACAGACTATTGATACTGATTCTTTCTCGGGCTCTCTTACCATGTTATAAGTACCTACACCCAGGAAATCTCTATTAAAATTAATGTTATGAGGGAGGGTACAGATGTCGTTGTCTGGGTAACAGGCTTGGGCACTGTAAATACTAGAGACAGATTTCTGTGGGCCTTTTTTTTTAAGCGGGACAAAAGACGAGTCCTACTTCAGAAGGGTTAGCTCACTCTTGAGACAATAAAATAGGAAATGAAGAGTGAAAGTAAGGGCACAGAGTCCCTTAAAATTCACTATAAGACTCACAGTGAATGGTTCTTCCGCAAACTAGTAAAGAAACAATGGTAAAATAAGAATAAACTTATAAGCTTCCCAACCTCAGAAGGGAAATAAGGAAGGTCATGTCTTGGCAAATTCAAAAATCTTAGGATATTCTGGGGACCTTGAGAGGAGAGGCATTCATCTAAATTTACAGGTATAATAAGTAAAGTCAGGTGACCGTTCTTTGCTTGGCCTGCTATCTTTCAGAGGCTTTTAAAAGTCCAGTATGATATTCCTTATAAAAATTTCCAGCAAAGCAAATTTAGGTCTATATGGTAAATTACCATTTTGGCTGCATCTAGGTAAGAAACCAGGCAAAATCTAATGTGACCGCCTTATTTTGTGATCAAGCATAATTTTTAAGATTATTTTTGATCAAAAGAAGGGTGACTGTAGAGAAGTATTGTGTTCCACTAGAAAACAATTCTTCATCTGTAACATACTCTTGAGGTTATCAGAGTCTAATGCTGTTCAATGTCTTTGAACTATTTTGCAACTCTGTAAATTAAAGATTACTAATAACTATTTAAGCTCTGTGTTTTCTGGTAGAGATTTAACTGATTTCCTCTCCAGCTATAGAAAAAAAAACTTGGTACTTAGATGTAAACAGGGCTAGATTTTCTTACTTGTCCAAATTAACAATTCTTACCAAATTTTCAATATCTGGCTATAATTCTTCAAACTAACTTTTCAGTTTTTCTCTCTCCTGCCTGACTTGTCATCACTGAGACCTAAAATCTAAGTATGCAGATCTCTTACAGGGTTCTGGAGTGCCTTGCAACCAGCACTTTCACCTCAGACCTGATGGAGCCTGGTGAGCGGGAGACAGGTAACCTGGCATATGGCCCAAAATTCTCAGTCACTGAAAATCATGCATGGGCAACATGCTCTTTTGAAGATTCAAAAGAAACATACTATACATCAATAGTATGTCTGGAAAAATACTTGGGTCATACATGCCTCTGTATAAGAATGTGGTTAACATCACTAAATGCATCAACATACAGTTTGAGAGCTTCAAGAAACTAAATGACTGGTGCTACATAGCCAACAGTTTTACTTCCCTCTCCTCTTAGAATCCCCTGGACTGATAACCCTCAAGATTCCATTCCTGGCTCTGTAATTTAATACAACTTTTTGTATTACTATTTTCTCCTTTTTAGTTCAGGCATGTTCTCTTTTAAAATATCTGATCACTAAGACTCTAAATAAAACAACTAACCTTTGCTACCAAACTAACTGATTATACAGAAAAGACAGCAACAAGAATCCTTGAGGGACCATTTCTTAAACACTTCTTTGCCCTACTCAGGATACTTATTTACCTTGTCTGTGTTTATAGTAACACATATCATTCTTCTCAAATGAAAATGGAGACTGACTATGTTGAATTTTACTTGAGTCCTGTGCTCCCCCTAAACAAAGATGATTAAGAATTTCCCCTTCACTTTGTTTACCTGACAAGTTATCTGCCATTGACCACCTCACCCTCTTATATTCCTAGATCAGATATCTCTGTCCTTCCTCATGACTCCCATATGACTTGTGTATGATTCCTTTGTTTACCTGCCTCTGTAAATGCCTAGGCCCACATCATTTTCTTTGAGATATTCTTCACTAATGAATGTTTTCCCTATTACAACAGCCTGAATAAAATCATCTCCTTAATCATCAGTGCATTTTGTCTTCCATAAATGCATGCAGGTGCATGCATTTGTCAAAAAATAATAAAACAATATAATTCATATTTGTATATTTTATTAAATATAAATGTTACCTCAGAAGAAAAGAAAAGATGAATATAAATAAGCAGTGAGCCATAGTTAATGATATGCACATCAGTTTATAGATGAGGTGAATAGATGTCTACAACTCACTTTCGAATATATATTTTAAAAAAAGAAGACGCTGCATACTTAGAGGGATGTTTTGCTCATAGATTGTAATTAAGCAAATATAGTAAAAAGCTAATTACTGAGTCTAGGTGGTAAGTTATTTAGTGTTCACATTAAGCTGAATTATTTTTCCGTATGATTAGGAAGAAGCCAAAGATACCCTCTCTCACCAAGTGTATTCAAATTTGTGCCACGGAACTTTGTGCAATAAGGAAAGAAATAAAAGGTGTAGAAATTGGGAAAAAACCTTTATTTTTAAATGGCATTATTGTTTACATAAAAAATTCTTAAAACTCGGCCCTGGCCGGTTGGCTCAGTGGTAGAGCGTCGGCCTGGCATGCAGAAGTCCCGGGTTCGATTCCCGGCCAGGGCACACAGGAGAAGCGCCCATCTGCTTCTCCACCCCTCCCCCTCTCCTTCCTCTCTGTCTCTCTCTTCCCCTCCTGCAGCGAGGCTCCATTGGAGCAAAGATGGCCTGGGAGCTGGGGATGGCTCCTTGGCCTCTGCCCCAGGCGCTGGAGTGGCTCTGGTCGCAACAGAGAGACGCCCCAGATGGGCAGAGCATCGCCCCCTGGTGGGCAGAGCGTCGCCCCCTAGTGGGCGTGCCGGGTGGATCCCGGTCGGGCGCATGCGGGAGTCTGTCTGACTGTCCCTCCCCTTTTCCAGCTTCAGAAAAATACAAAAAAAAAAAAATCTTAAAAATCTACAAAAATTACTTGGCCTAGTAAGTGAACTTAGGCCATAAGATAGAATGCTAATAAACATATATTAATTATAATTTATATAATAGTGCAAATAACTAGAAAACAAATACTTAAAATAGCATTTACCACAGTATCAAGAAAGTCAAATACTTAGGAATAAATGTAATGAAAGATATTCAGAATCTTTATTTTGTAAACTATGAAACATTTCTGAGAGTAATAAGGTCTAAATAAATAGTTATACAAAGTTCTTGAATTAGAAGACTCCATATTTTTATGATGTTAATTCTCCCAAAATTAATTAAAAGTTTCAAGTAAATTCTAAGTGACCTCATACTTATGATGGTAAAATAAAATAATAAATAAATTAAAATGTATAAGTGAACAGGCCCTGGCCAGTTGGCTCAGCAGTAGAGCATCGGCCTGGCGTGTGGAAGTTCCAGGTTTGATTCCTGGTCAGGGTATACAGGAGAAGCACCCATATGCTTCTCCACCCTTCTCCCTTTCCTTCCTCTCTGTCTCACTCTTCTCTTCCTTCAGCCAAGGCTCCACTGGAGCAAAGTTGGCCTGGGCACTGAGGACGGCTCCATGGCCTCTGCCTCAGGCACTAGAATGGCTCTGGCCTCAACAGAGCAATGCTCCAGATGGGCAGAGCATCACCCCCTGGTAGGTATGCTGGTGGATCCTGGTCAGGCGCACATGGGAGTCTCTCTGCCTCCCCATATCTAACTTAGGAAAAATACCAAAAAAAAAATGTATATATGAACTATTCAAATTTTGATGAACTCTGGAGACTTTTAATGGAAATAATAATTTTTTTTTATGGCCTGGCCTCTAGGCTCAATGGTAAAACATCAGCCCAGTGTGTGGATGTCCCAGGTTCAATTCCCAGTCAGGGCACACAAAAGAAGTGCCCATCTGCTTCTCTACCTCTACTCCTCTTACTTCTCTCTCTCTCTCTCACCCCCTCCTGCAGCCATGGCTCAACTGGAGCGAGTTGACCATGAATGCTGAAGACGGCTCTAGGGCCTCAGCCTTAGGCGCTAATAGCTCATTGCTGAGCAATAGAGCAACACCCCAGTTGGGAAGAGCATTGCCCCTTAGTGGGCTTGCCAGGTAGATCCCAGCCTGGGTGCATGCGGGAGTTTGTCTCTCTGCTTTCCATCCTTTCACTGAACAACAACAACAACAAAAAAATAGTTTTTAATTAACAGAGATTCCTTTAATTTGTTGCTCTTGCAAAAAACCATGAAAACAAGGCGCCTATTTATTTATTTATTTTTATTTTTTATTTATTTATTTATTTTTTTTTATATAATTTTATTTTTTTAATGGGGTGACATCAATAAATCAGGATACATATATTCAAAGATAACAAGTCCAGGTTATCTTGTCGTTCAATTATGTTGCACACCCACCACCCAAAGTCAGATTGTCCTCTGTCACCTTCTATCTTGTTTTCTTTGTGCCCCTCCCCACCCCCTATCCCTCTCCCATTCCCCCCTCCCCCCCGTAACCACCACACTCTTATAAATGTCTCTTAGTTTCACTATTATGTCCCACCTACGTATGGAATAATACAGTTCCTGGTTTTTTCTGATTTACTTATTTCGCTTCGTATCATGTTATCAAGATCCCACCATTTTGCTGTAAATGTTCCGATGTCATCATTTCTTATGGCTGAGTAGTATTCCATAGTGTATATGTGCCACATCTTCTTTATCCAGTCATCTACTGATGGGCTTTTTGGTTGTTTCCATGTCCTGGCCACTGTGAACAATGCTGCAATAAACATGGGGCTGCATGTGTCTTTACGTATCAATGTTTCTGAGTTTTTGGGATATATACCCAGTAGAGGGATTGCTGGGTCATAAGGTAGTTCTATTTTCAGTTTTTTGAGGAACCACCATACTTTCTTCCATAATGGTTGTACTACTTTACATTCCCACCAACAGTGTATGAGGGTTCCTTTTTCTCCACAGCCTCTCCAACATTTGCTGTTACCTGACTTGCTAATAACAGCTAATCGAACAGGTGTGAGGTGGTATCTCATTGCCGTTTTGATTTGCATTTCTCTAATAGCTAAAGAAGATGAGCATCTTTTCATATATCTGTTGGCCATTTGTATTTCTTCCTGGGAGAAGTGTCTATTCATATCCTCTTCCCATTTTTTTATTGGATTGTTTGTTTGTTTGTTGTTGAGTTTTATGAGTTCTTTGTATATTTTGGGTATTAGGCCCTTATCTGAGCTGTCGTTTGAAAAAATCATTTCCCATTTAGTTGGCTTTCTGTTTATTTTGTTATCAGTTTCTCTTGCTGAGCAAAAACTTCTTAGTCTGATGTAGTCCCATTCATTAATTTTTGCCTTCACTTCTCTTGCCATTGGAGTCAAATTCATAAAATGCTCTTTAAAACCCAGGTCCCTGAGTTGAGTACCTATGTCTTCTTCTATGTACTTAATTGTTTCAGGTCTTATGTTTAGATCTTTGATCCATTTTGAGTTAATTTTTGTACAGGGGGAGAGACTGTAGTCCAGTTTCATTCTTTTGCATGTGGCTTTCCAGTTTTCCCAGCACCATTTATTGAAGAGGCTTTCTTTTCTCCATTGTGTGTTGTTGGCCCCTTTATCAAAAATTATTTGACTATATATATGTGGTTTTATTTCTGGGTTTTCTATTCTGTTCCATTGGTCTGAGTGTCTATTTTTCTGCCAATACCATGCTGTTTTGATTGTCGTGGCCCTATAATAGAGTTTGAAGTCAGGTATTGAAATGCCCCCAGCTTCATTCTTTTTCTTTAGGATTGCTTTGGCTATTTGGGGTTTTTTATAGTTCCATATAAATCTGATGATTTTTTGCTCTATTTCTTTAAAAAATGTCATTGGAAGTTTGATGGGAATTGCATTAAATTTGTATATTGCTTTGGGTAATATAGCCATCTTGATTATATTTATTCTTCCTAGCCAAGAACAAGGTATATTCTTCCATCTCATTATATCTTTTTCGATTTCCCTTAACAATGGTTTATAGTTTTCATTATATAAGTCCTTTACATTCTTTGTTATGTTTATTCCTAAGTATTTAATTTTTTTTGTTGCAATCGTGAAGGGGATTATTCTTTTGAGTTCCTTCTCAGTTGTTTCATTGTTGGCATATAGAAAGGCTATTGACTTCTGTATGTTAATTTTGTATCCTGCGACCTTACTGTATTGGCTTATTGTTTCTAGTAGTCTTTTTGTGGATTCTTTGGGGTTTTCGATGTATAGTATCATATCATCTGCAAAAAGTGATACCTTTACTTCTTCTTTTCCGATATGGATGCCTTTTATTTCTTTGTCTTGTCTGATTGCTCTGGCTAGAACCTCTAGTACCACATTAAATAAGAGTGGAGAGAGTGGACAACCCTGTCTTGTTCCTGATTTAAGGGGGAAAGCCTTCAGTTTAGTGCCATTTAATATGATGTTAGCTGATGGTTTATCATATATGGCCTTTATCATGTTGAGGTATTTTCCTTCTATACCCATTTTGTTGAGAGTCTTAAACATAAAATTGTGTTGTATTTTATCGAAAGCCTTTTCTGCGTCTATTGATAAGATCATGTGGTTTTTGTTCTTTGTTTTGTTGATATGGTGTATTACATTAACCGTTTTACGTATGTTGAACCATCCTTGAGATTCTGGGATGAATCCCACTTGATCATGATGTATTATTTTTTTAATATGTTGTTGTATTTGATTTGCTAGTATTTTGTTTAGTATTTTAGCATCTGTATTCATTAGAGATATTGGTCTGTAGTTTTCTTTTTTTGTGACAAGGCGCCTATTTAAAAGAGTATGAAATGAGTGAAGTAACTCACATTTCAGTGTCATCCATGTCTCCAAATCTTATCAGTAACCTTGAACATATTACTGAACATTTATTACTCAGATGTTCATTTGGTAGACCCTTGTTAACCCAGAAAAACTTTACTGAAAGCTGACAACTCAATCAATAAAATATTACATTTATATAATCAAAAAATAAGGAAAAGGAGAGCTTTTGCACAGCTAAAGACAATATGAACATAATAAAAAGACAAACCACACAATGGGAGAACATATTTGACAGTATGTCTGATAAGGGGTTAATAACCAAAATTTATAAAGAACTTGTAAAACTCAACACCAGGAAGACAAACAATGCAATCAAAAACTGAGCAAAAGAAATGAATAGACACTTCTGCCAAGAGGACATACAGATGGCCAGTAGACAGATGAAAAAATGTTCAACATCACTAATAATTAGAGAAAAGCAAATTAAAACCACAATGAGATACCACTTCATACCAGTCAGAATGGTGCTCATTAACAAAACAACACATGATAGGTGCTGGCGAGGATGTGGAGAAAAGGGAACCCTCCTGCACTGCTGGTGGGAATGCAGACTGGTGCAGCCACTGTGGAAAACAGTATGGAGACTCCTCAAAAAATTAAAAATGAAACTGCCTTTTGACCCAGCCATCTCACTTTTAGGAATATATCCCAAGAACACCATATCACTGACTCAAAAAAGGAAATGCACCCCCATGTTTATGGCAGCATTGTTCACAATAGCGAAGATCAGGAAACAGCCCAAGTGTCTGTCAGTGGACGAATGAATTAAAAAGCAGTGGTACATATATACATTGGAATACTATAGGGCCATGAAAAAGAAGGAAATATTACCTCTTGCAACAACATGGATGGATCTGGAAACTATTATATTAAGTGAAATAAGCCAGGCAGAGAAAGAAAAATGTCATATGACCTCACTCATTTGAGGAATCCAAGAAACAATGTGAACTGAGGAACGGAATTGAGACAGAGGAGGGATCAAAGGGACCATGGGAAAAGAGTACAGAGGGAAAGGGGATAATAGGAGGGGATAAACCTGAAGGGAAGGGGGGAGGGAGATGTTGAGAAGGGGGCAAGGGAGATGTTGAGGGGAATACGGGGAGGGGGGATTCATTTGGGCCAACACTATAATCTATGTAAACACATAAATTAAATAAAAAAAGAGATTTAAAATAAACTTTAAAAAGCTCTTGATAGTCCTGGCCAGTGGTTCAGCAGTAGAGCATCGACCCAGCGTGTGGATGTTCTGGGTTCAATTCCCAGTCAGGACACACAGGAGGAGTGACCATCTGCTTCCCTACCCCTCCCCTTCTTCCTTCTCTCTCTCTATCTCTTCTCCTCCCATAGCCATGGCTTGGTTGGAGCAAGTTGGCCCCAGATGCTGAGGATAGCTCCATGGCCTCACCTCAGGTGCTAAGATAGCTTGGTTGCCCTACAATGGAGCAAGGGCCCCAGATGGGCAGAGCATTGTTCTTTAGTGGGTTTGCTGGCTGGATCCCAGTTGGGGACATGCAGGAGTCTGTCTCTCTGCCTCCTTGCTTCTCAACTAAGAAAAATAAAAATTTAAAGAAGGCTAAAAACCTGTTGAATTAATGTACCATAAGTTAAAACTATTTAACTTATTATATACTAATATATGAACTGAAATTCTAATAAGGTTCATTGTTTGTTTTTAAGAGTATGGATATTAAGGTCTTTTACATTAAATTGAGATCTCTGTTTGACTGTTAATGTTTTTTTTTAATGAGCTACATTGTCATGTAAATTTTAAATCAGACATAGTTATGCTTGGATAGATTTCATCTGTTGCATTCACCAAAGTATTAATATGAATACTCCTTAATATGTAGGTACTCCTATTTGCAAGACAAATCATTTTTATATATGTGTTATATAGTGCATACACATAGTTTTACAATATTTATAAGATTGAGAAATAGGCCCACATTGCTTGAATAAGCTAACAATGAGTTTTTAAATTAAAACATAGATAATAAAAAAATAATATAGAAAACTTCTAAAATCAAATATAAAATTGCTGAGGTTTTAAGAAATTCTGACTAGAGACTACAGTTTACAACTTAATATATGCCAAAAAATGTCAAGTATATTTGCTTAGAATACAAATGCGAATTCAGATAGCATGAATAGCCACATAGCATCTAGATTAGTGGCAAAATTAATCAGGGCCTCTCTAGTCAATTATCTAATAAAATGAAAGAACAAAAGACTAAAAAATTCACCAGCAGTCAAAGAATTCAGTGGTGGAAAACTTTAATTCTAAAATATTAAAAAAATGAAACTAAAAATTCTGTTATGATATGGCTTAATATAACTCCTAATCCTACCATCAAGCCACCAAAGTAGTACTAAGAAAAGATGTTAACAACTATTAAGAAGTATTCACTAACTTTCTATAATATAGGGAGAAAAAAGTCTATAAGATGCATCGGTGGTCCTAAGATTAGTCCAGGACTCTAAATTCTTAAGAGTGAAAGCTTCAGTATTCCAATAGAATGGTCATTAAGTCCTTGCTATTTTCAAAGATGACATACATAGGCATTGAGACCATCCCTGATTGGTGAAATTACACATTTAATGGGATCTCAGAAGAAAGAGCTGAACCCATGTTCACTATATATTATTGAACTACCCCTCTTTCTCTTCCATCTCCATCCTTTTAATACTCACTCTCAAAATTTACAAAATAAATAGAAAGCAGTATACAGTTAGTTGAGTATGTACAAAGAAAAGAAGGATGAGAAGGACTAATGACAAACTAAATAAGTTGAGAAAAATAACAAAAATAAGTAACTACATAATATCAGAAATAAATAGAAGGTCTAGGTCAGTGGTTATTATAATTTAGTGCATTTAAAAATAACTCTCATGTCTAGGCCATATTCAACATTGATTAAATCATAATCTCAGTCATTAGTGCTATTTATTTATTTATTTATTTATTTATTATTTTAAGTGAGAGGAAGGGAAATATAGGGACAGACTCTTGCATGTGCCCCAACCAGGATCCACCCGGTCTGTAGCCGATTCTCTCAAATCAGCCTAGCCATATTCAGTGCCTGAGGCCAACTCTCAGACCAACTGAGTCACTGGCTGTAAGAGGAGAAGAGAGAGAAGAGCGGGAAAGGAAAAGAAGACAAGCAAATGGTCGCTTCTCAAATGAGCCCTGACAAGGAATCAAACTCCTGAGATCCGCACACAAAGCCAATGTTCTATCCACTGAACCAACCGGCCACATTAGTGCTCATTAAATCTCCCAATGTTGTTTCAATATGTATTGAAGTTTGAGTAGTACCTTTCAAACATTAATGTAAATACATAGGCATCACCTGAGGATCTTGTTAAAATGCAGACTCTGGGTTCTGGCCGGTTGGCTCAGCGGTAGAATGTCAGCCCGGCATGTGGAAATCCTGGGTTCAATTCCCGGTCAGGGCACACAGGAGAAATGCCCATCTGCTTCTCCACTCTTCCCCCTCTCCTTCCTCTTTGTCTCTCTCTTCCCCTCCTGCAGCCAAGGGTCAATTGAAGCAAAGTGGGCCCAGGAGCTGAGGACGGCTCTATGGCCTCTCTACCTCAGGCACTAGAATGTCTCCAATTGCAATGGGGCAATGCCCCAAATGGGCAGAGCAATGCCCCCTGGTGGGCATACTGAGTGGATCCTGGTCAGGTGCATGCAGGAGTCTGTCTGACTGCCTCCCCGCTTCTAACTTCGAAAAAATACCCCCCAAAAAAACCAACAAAAAACAACAACAACAAAACAATGCAGACTGTTTCAGTAGGTCCTGAGTGCGGTTTTTGATTTTTCATTTCTAATAAGACTTCAGATGATACTGATGTCTCTGGCTTGAAGAACACACTGTGAGTAGCAAGAGTCTAAATAACTGTTAGTATAAAGTTGAGAAAAATGAAAGCATTAAGGCATAAAAATTACGCATTTTTTTAAAAAATGAAGAAACCAACAAAGGAAAATAAGGAACACAAAATCAAAGGCAGCCAAAGAATCCAATTGGAAAACAAATACAATCAAAGAAAGAGCAGCCAAATCTTGGAAGTTGATTGTGCTCCAGAACTCAGTAAAGACTGTAAATGAGTAAAACATCAGTTCCAAAAAAAGACAACAGTTTTTTTTGTATGTTTGTTTGTTTTCTTTTGGTTTTTAGTGGATATGGAGAATGCTAAGTTAAGGAAAAGGATAATGAATCAAAACACTATCAGATATCAAAAATTGAGGAAAAAAAGAAAAGATTAGAGTTTTGAAATAACCAGGGTGAACCACAAAAAATGAAAGTCAAATTGATTCAAACAAATATTGAAAAACTGATTGATTAAAGAATATAGATCAATATGGATAACTGTTATCTCCTAATTAAATGATATTATAAGTAGATCAAAAATATATTCCTAAATATATTGAAAATGGTCTCTTAAATAAGGGAGAAAACATGAATTTCTAGCATAAAAGGATACAACATACACCAGGTTATAATATATTAAAATTTAAATATATTCTCAATAAGTTATTTAATTTCCAGAATAAAGAAAAGTTTTCAGGAGAAAATTTTAACTTCAAAGTACAAAGAAGAAAATACAAGTTTAAGGCTTTTTCATAACATCTTTCAAAGTCAAAATACCATAGAAGAAAGTCTATAAATTTCTAAGGAAAACAAAAGTAAACACCAAGAACATTTTAAGTGTCTAATGTTATTCAAGTCTAAATACAAAAGAGAGATAGTCTTTTTTTTTTTTTTTTTTTTTTTGTATTTTTCTGAAGTGAGAAGCAGGAAGGCAGAGAGACAGACTCCTGCATGCACCCAACCAAGGCCCACTAGGGGGCGATGCTCTGCCTATCTGGGGCATTGCTCAGTGCAACCAGAGCCATTCTAGCACCCGCCTGAGGTGGAGGCCATGGAGGTTTCCTCAGCACCCAAGCTTACTTTGCTCCAATGGAGCCTTGACTGTGGGAAGGGAAGAGAGAGATAGAGGAAAAGGAGAGGGGGAAGGGTGGAGAAGCAGATGAATGCTTCTCCTGTGTGTCCTGGCTGGGAATTGAACCCGGGACTTCTACATGCAGGGCCGACGCTCTACCAAAAAGGCAGATATTTCTTTTTTGTGTGTGTGTGACAGAGTCAGACAGAGGGACAGATAGGGACAGACAGACAGTAAGGGAGAGAGATGAGAAGCATCAATTCTTCGTTGCAGCACCTTAGTTGTTCATTGATTGTTTTCTTATATGTGCCTTGACTAGGGGGCCACAGCAGACTGAGTGACCCCTTGCTCAAGTCAGTGACCTTGGGCTCAAGCTGGTGAGCCTTGCTCAAACCAAATGAGCCTGCGCTCAAGTTGGCGACCTCGGGTCTCAAACCTGGGTCTTCCACGTCCCAGTTCAATGCTCTATTCACTGCGCCACTGCCTGGTCAGGCAAGGCAAATATTCTTGACCATGAAAACTCTTAAAGAAAACACATGAACTCTTTTTGAAAAAACAAGTAATTTAGTTATTACATGTAGTCAACCAAAGCATAAAGCAAAATGAAGAAGTCAGAAATGAAGAAAGCCATGTTAAAACTACTGAAGCTGGTTTTGCCTCTGGGATGTAACCCAGAAGAGCATTGTGGACCTGCTCCTTAAAGAAACTGGTAAAAATTATTTAAAAATATAACTTACATTCTCTGAAAATGGTCTAAATTGTATACAATATATGAGGAAACATTTATTCAAGAAAATCTACTACAATTTGGTAAGTACAGCCAAACTCTGTGGTAATGAAACCTTTCTTCTTCTTGCTCAGCAACATGAAAACACCAATGCAGACTTGCTGATGCCAAGAATACAAGGGTCCTTCTCATCTCATCTCTCAGGTAGAGGGTAATAGTTCATAAGGCAGGTGGGGCAGGGGGCAGAACATTAGTATTTCTCATCCTGTACCAGACTACCTGTTACTGAAGCTAAGTTCTGAACAAATGCAGATGAGAAAGGGGTTTCCTTCTTCTGCCCAGCTTCAACTTGTGCAATGGTGGCTCTCTATGGAGTTTGGCGCTGTTGAGACTACTGGAGCCCTGCAGCCTTCACTCCAGCTTGCAAGGCAATGGTTTCATGTTGTGAGAGGAAGCCATAAAGACTTAGGGCTACTGCCCATTCCACCACCACCAGGCACTCAGCTCTAACAGTAGGACTATCACTCAGAGAAAAATAGGCCACTGTTCTACCACTTACAGCTCCAGAGCTAAAGCTCAGAGATTTTGCTCAGGAGAAAGAGGCCTAAAACACATTCACACTAGTGCCTCCTTAAAGACACTGACTTTATTTGCAAGAGTGTGGAGAAATTTATCCCTAAAGGGGCTCTGGACAACAGTAGTGTTGTGGTGAAAAGTAACTGAAAGGAAATTAGTAGATTAATTGGATATTAAATAGGCTGTATTGTTTGCCAGAGAGAACAGCAGAAAGAGACAGCTGAAAGGAAGACTTCCGCGGTCAGAACCAATCTCATAGGCTGAACTCAGGAACTATCCCCTTAAGGAGCTAAAATTTAATTTGATTATTTGTAGAAAAATTGGTGCCTTGGACATTAATGAAAACATTAGAAGAAATAGCCAGCAATTGGTAGAGCCTCACAACGGGATGTATTTAGAGGTTGAGACACTGACAGAAAGCCCTGCCAAAACCACTGTCACCTCAGAGTGATTGTGGTCACACTTAAGGCCTTACATGTTGAGGAGCACCATCAGAGACCAAACTCTGGGTGAGGGATATAAACTTCACTGAAAAAATGCAGCCAGTCACTAAATAGATAAACTAGCTTGTAACAGTAGCAAGCCCCAGACTGGGGGACTAGTATCTAGACTGACTATAATATATCATCTAGAACAGTGGTAGTCAACCTGGTCCCTACCGCCCACTAGTGGGCGTTCCAGTTTTCATGGTGGGCAATAGCAGAGTAACCAAAGTATAAATAAAAAGATAGATTTAATTATATTATAAGCTTGCAGTAACTCTGCTTTATTAATTTAGTAAAGTAAAGTTACTTCCCTACTTTATAAATCACAATTACTGTGGAACTGGTGGGTGGCTAGAAAATTTTACTACTAACAGAGATACAAAAGTGGACGGTAGTTATAAAAAGGTTGACTACCCCTGGAGAAGACAAGATGGCGCTGGAGTAGGCGGACGTACCAACATCCACCTCCTAGAACCAAAGTGGATTAGAAACTAATTTTAAGAACTATCATCTGGAAAAACCAACTATGGACTAAACTAAGAGGACTCTTCAACCAAGGAACACTGAAGAAGCCACACCGAGACTAGTAGGAAAAGCGGAAACGCGGAGAGGGCTGCTGAGCTCCCCAGAGCGAACGGCACCCGGGAGAGACTCACGTGGCAGGAAGTGAGTTTAACAGAGAGGGGAGGGTCTTGAGCCCCAGGAACAAAGGCCCAGCCTGCAGCCACAGAGCCTAGAAGAGGCGTATGGACAGTATTTAGCTGGAAACAAGTCAGGATACTGTTTGTGAGAAAGAGACTGATTTCTCAGACTCAGGATTCTTCTTAAAGGGACTGCGCAGAACACTTCTCTTACAACCACTCACCTAGGGCTCCGGGGGATGGGGAGAGTGGAGAGTACCAGAGTAGCAGGAAGAGAGTGTAATCTAGGAGGTACAGGGAGAAACATTTTGGAAGACAGCCACCCTAACCCCTGGGACAAGTCACTCCCCAAATCTGAAGTGAATATTTCCCCCGGAAACAGCATTACCAGCAAAGGGAAGCAGGACACCAGTCAAACAAGCTCTCCCGTGGCACTCAGAGCAGAGTCGCTTAGAAGGAGAGAGCTTTCAAGACTACAGTAGTGAGTGTTAGGGTCTGAGCTGCAGTGCACCCACCCACATGGCTGAGGGCTCGCTGGAGGGTAGGCGGCGGTGGGACATGGAAGCATGGTTCAGTCGGCAAGGGAGGAAGCCAGCTGGCCACCAGTGGGCCCAGGTGTGAGCTCACTTGCCCAGCTGGGGAGGAGGGGACATGCAAAAGCAGTCAAGCCCAGCTGCGGGCAGCCTGTAATCCAGCCTGCGGGAGAAGGGGTGGAGACCAGCCCTTGAGCAAGGGCGCAGGAGCACAGCCTTGCCCCACTCGCAGAACCAAGGCTTGTGGCTTGACTTGGGAGCCGGCTCCTCCCACAGGAGTGGAACCAAAAACGCAGAACAAAGCAGAGTCCCACTACTGAGCATGGGCATGTAGTCTCGCCTGCCTGTGCAGTCAGGCTTGTAGCCATCCCACGAGCGGGTTTCTCCTGCAAGGGCAGGGCAAAACCCCAGAAACAGGCAGAGACCCGCAGGTGAGCAAAGGTACTCGCCACTGCCCTCAGGGCCAAGCATAACACCACCCATGGGGGCAGGGCAAAGGCCAAGGCCACCAAGGCTTGTACACACGAGCACGTGATCACAGCCACTCCCGGGAAGGAGAGGTGGAAACCACAGCAACGAACCCAGTGCGCAGGCACTGGCAAAGCCCAGACCCAAACACCCTAGGCAGCAACAGCAGAAAGGGTGGCAGGCCTGCAGGCAGACCATACCTAGAGAACAGAGGCCACACCCAGTGAACTCCAGTGGCCAAAACCTTCCTTTACACAGAGAAAATGTGAAGGCAAAGAAATGCAACACAAATGAATCAAGAGAATTCCCCAGAAAAGGACCTGAATGAATCAGATATAACCAAATTACCAGATGCAGAGTTTAAAATAATGGTTTTTAGGGTGCTCAAAGATATTAGAAAAACAATAGATGGTCATTACAAACACCTAAATAAAGAGATAGCAAATATAAAAAAGGACATTGAAATAATAAAAAAGAATCAGTCAGAAATGACAAATACAATATCAGAAATGAAGAACAAAATGGAAGGAATTAAAAGCAGGATGGATAAAGCTGAGAATCAAATCAGTGAGTTAGAGGACACAATAAAAAAAGGCACAGAAGCAAAGCAGAAAAAAAGAAAAGAGACTCAAAAAGTCTGGTGAAACTCTAAAAGAGCTCTGTGACAACATGAAGAGAAATAACATCCGCATCATAGGGGTTCCTGAAGAAGAAGAGAAAGAACAAGGGATAGAGACTTTGTTCGAGCATATCATAGGTGAAAACTTCCCTCAATTAAGGCAGGAAAACATCTCACATGCTCAAGAAGCCCAGAGAACTCCATTAAAGAGAAACTCAAAGAAACCTACACCAAGACACATCATAATTAAAATACCAAAGCTAAGTGATAAAGAGAAAATATTAAAAGCTGCTAGAGAAAAAAAGATTATCACCTACAAAGGAGCCCCCATAAGGATGACTTCCGACTTCTCAACAGAAACACTTGAGGCCAGAAGGGAATGGCAGGAAATATTCAAAGTAATGCAGAACAAGAGCCTACAACCAAGACTACTTTATCCAGCAAGGGTATCATTTAAAATTGAAGGAGAAATAAAAAGCTTTCCAGACCAAAAAAAACTAAAGGAATTCACTATAACCAAACTAAGGCTGCAAGAAATGCTAAGGGGCCTGTTGTAAACAGATGAAAGGAGAAAAAGAATATAGCAAAAGAGGAATACAGTTTAAAAGAATAAAATGGCAATAAACAATTACATATCAATAATAACCTTAAATGTAAATGGATTAAATGATCTGATCAAAAGACATAAGGTAGCTGCGTGGATAAGAAAACAGGACCCATACATATGCTGTATACAAGAGACACACCTTAAAACAAAAGATGCACATAAACTGAAGGTAAAAGGATGGAAAAAAAATATTTCACGCAAATGGAAATGAAAAAAAAGCTGGGGTAGCAATACTTATATCAGACAAAATGGACTTTAAAACAAAGACTATAGTTAAAGATAAAGAAGGTCACTACATAATGATCAAGGAAGCAATCCAACAGGAAGACATAACCGTTATAAATATCTATTCACCTAATATAGGAGCACCTAAATATATAAAGCAGACTTTGATGGATTTAAAGGGCAAGATCAATGGCAATACTATAATAGTAGGGGATTTCAATACCCCATAACATCACTAGATTGATCCTCAAAAAAGAAAATTAACAAAGAAACAGCAGACTTAAAGGACATACTAGATCAACTCGATTTAATAGATATCTTCAGAACCTTTCAGCCTAAAACAACAGAATATACATTCTTTTCAAGTGTTCATAGTACATTCTCTAGAATAGACCACATGTTAGGCACAGAAGTGGTTTCAACAAATTTAAGAAGATTGAAACCATATCGAGCACTTTCTCTGATCACAATGGCATGAAACTAGAAATCAACCACAACAGAAACTAAAAAAATCTCAAACACTTGGAAACTAAATAGTATGTTATTAAATAATGAATGGATAAATAATGAGATCAAAGATGAAATTTAAAAATCCTAGAAATGAATGATAATGAGCATACATCCACTCAAAATTTATGGGACACAGCAAAAGCAGTGCTGAGAGGGAAGTTCATAGCAATACAGGCATACCTGAAGAAGCTAGAAAAAGCTCAAATAAAATACTTGACCCTATATCTAAAAGAAATAGAAAAAGAACAGCAAGTAAAGCCCAGAGCTAATAGAAGGAAGGAAATAATAAAGATCAGAGCAGAAATAAATGACATAGAGGCTGAAGAAACAATACAGAGGATCAATGAAACCAGGAGCTGGTTCTTTGAAAGGTAAACAAGATCAATGAACGTTTAACCAGACTCACCAAGAAAAAAAGAAAGTGAACTCAAATAAATAAAAATAGAAACAAGAGTGGAGAAATAAACAACTGACACAACAGAAATACAAAATATTGTAAGAAAATACTATAAAGAACTGTATGCCAAAAAACTAGACAACCTAGATGAAATGGAAAAATTCCTTGAAATATATAATCTTCCAAAATTAATCTGGAAGAATTAGAAAACCTAAACAGACCAATTACAACAAATGAGATTGAAACAGTTATCAAAAAACTCCCTAAAAAGAAAAGTCCTGGGCCTGATGGCTTCACAAGTGAATTCTACCAATTATTCAAAGAAGAACTAATGCCTATCCTTCTCAAGCTATTTCAAAAAATTCAAGAGGAAGGAAGACTTCCAAGCTACTTTATGAGGCAAGCATAATTCTGATTCCAAAACCAGGCAAAGACAACACAAAGAAAGAAAATTATAGGACAATATCCCTGATGAATTTAGATGCTAAAATCCTCAACAAAATATTAGCAAACCGGATCCAGCAATATATGAAAAAAATCATACACCATGATCAATTGGGATTTATTCTTGGGAGGCAAGGCTGGTACAATATTCGCAAATCAATCAATGTGATTCATCACATAAACAAAAGAAAGGAGAAAAACCACATGATAATTTCAATAGATGCAGAAAAAGCATTTGATAAAATCCATCACCCATTCATGATGAAAACTCTCAGCAAAGTGGGAATACAGGGAACATACCTCAACATGATGAAGGCCATCTATGACAGGCCCACAGCCAACATCAAACTCAATGGGCAAAAATGAAAAGAAATCCCCTTAAGATCAGGAACAAGGCAGAGGTGCCCCCTTTCACTACTCTTATTCACCACAGTTCTGGAAGTCCTAGCCACAGCAATCAGACAAGGAAAAGAAATAAAAGGTATCCAAATTGGAAAAAAAGAAGTAAAACTATCATTATTTGCAGATGATATGATATTGTATATAGAAAACCCTAAAGTTGCTGTCAAAAAACAACTAGACCTGATAAATGAATTCAGCAAGGTGGCAGGATATAAAATTAATACTTCGAAATCAGAGGCATTTTTATGCACGAACAATGAACTCTCAGAAACAGAAATTAAGGAATCAATCCCCTTTACCATTGCAACCAAAAAAATAAAGTACCTAGGAATAAATTTAACCAGGGAGATTAAAGACTTGTACTCGAAAAATTATAAAACATTGATAAAAGAAATCAGGGAAGATACAAACAATGGAAACATATACGGTGCTCATGATTAGGAAGAAAAAACATCATTAAAATGTCTATATTACCCAAAGAAATTTATAAATTCAATGCAATACCAATTAAAATACCAATGACTTACTTCAAAGATATAGAACACATATTCCAAAAATTTATATGGAACCAAAGGAGAACACGAATAGCCTCAGCAATCTTGAAAAGGAAGAATAAAGTGGAAGGTATCACACTTCTGAATATCGAGTTATACTACAAGTCCATTGTACTCAAAACAGCCTGGTACTGGCATAAGAACAGGCATATAGATCAATGGAACAGAACTGAGAACCCAGAAATAAACGCACACTTTTATGGACAACTGACATTTGATAAAGGAGGTAAGAGCATACATTGGAGTAAAGAGAGCCTCTGCAACAAATGGTGTTGGGAAAATTGGACAGCTACCTGCAAAAAAATGAAACTAGACCACCAACTTACACCATTCATAAAAATCAACTCAAAATGGATAAAAGACTTAAATGTAAGCCGTAAAACCATAAGCATCTTAAAAGAAAACATAGGCAGTAAGCTCTGTGACATCTCTCGCAGCAATATATTTGCCGATTTGTCTCCACAGGCAAGTGAAATAAAAGACAGGTAAACAAATGGAACTTTATCAAATTAAAAAGCTTCTGCACAGCTAAAGACAATAAGAACAGAATAAAAAGACAAACTACACAATGGGAGAATATATTTGACAATGCATCTGTTAAGGGGTTAATAACCAAAATTTATAAAGAACTTGTAAAACTTAATACCAGGAAGACAAACAATCCAATCGAAAAATGGGCAAAAGAAATGAATAGACACTTCTTCAAAGAGGACATACAGATGGACAATAGGCACATGAAAAAATGCTCAACATCACTAATCATTAGAGAAATGCAAATTAAAACCACAATGAGATATCACTTCACACCAGTCAGAATGGCGCTCATCAACAAAACAACACAGAATAAGTGCTGGCGAGGATGTGGAGAAAAGGGAACCCTCCTACACTGCTGGTGGGAATGCAGACTGGTGCAGCCACTATGGAAAACAGTGTGGAGATTCCTCAAAAAATTAAAAATCGAACTACCTTTTGACCCAGCTATCCCACTGTTAGGAATATACCCCAAGAACACCATAGCACTGTTTCAAAAGTTGAAATGCACCCCCATGTTTATAGCAGCATTGTTCACAATAGCGAAGATCTGGAAACAGCCCAGGTGTCCATCAGTAGATGAGTGGATTAAAAAGCTTTGGTACATACATACTATGGAATACTACTCAGCCATAAGAAATGATGGCATTGGATCATTTACAATAACACGGATGGACCTTGATAACATTATACTGAGCAAAATAAGTAAATCAGAAAAAACTAAGAACTATATGATTCCATACATAGGTGGGACATAAAAATGAGACTCAGAGACATGGACAAGAGCGTGGGGGTTACAGGGTGGGGGGGAGGAGAGGGAGTATGTTGGGGGAGGGGAGGGGCACAAAGAAAATCAGTTAGAAGGTGATGGAAGACAGTTGGACTTTGGGCGATGGGAATGCAGCATAATCAAAGGTCAAAATAACCCAGAGATGTTTTCTCTGAACATATGTACCCAGATTTACCAATGTCACTCCATTAAAATTTATTTAAAAAACGAATTTATCTCATGGCTAATTCAGGCAGTTAGACGAATAGTATAAGGATGCTAATACTGCTTCTCAGGCCACATCCTGTAAAAGGGGCCCCAAGAAAATTGGTGATTTGACTCCTATGATTTTGCCAATTGGATTTAAAAAAATAGGTCAGGAATGCCCTGAAATGATACTAACGATACATGGGCATAAATTTAAAGGACTTTTAGATGCTGGAGCTGATGTATCTGTTATTGCTAAGCTACATCTGCCTCCTTCCTGACCCACTCATTCAGCAGCCACAGAATTACAAGGTATAGGGCAGAGTAAATCCCCTCAACAAAGTTCTAGTTTTTTACATTGGGAAGATTAAGAAGGTCATTCTGGGTTTTTTAATCCTTATGTGCTCCCTGGATGGCCAATTAATTTGTGGGGTAGAGATGTTTTGAAAAATATGGAACCATTGCTTGTCAGTCCTAATGGTCTAGTCAGTACTCAGATGCTTGATCGGGAGTTTTTGCCCACTAAGGGACTAGGGGAAGAACAGCGAGGAATTCTCACCCCCATAGAAGTGGCACCCAATACCAGAAGGTGTGGATTAGGATATCAAAATTTAGCATAGGGTCCTTGGTAGCTCCTGCTACCCCAATAATGCATTGTGCAGACCCAATTACTTGGAAATCAGATAATCCTGTATGGGTAGACCAATGGCCCCTTCCTCAGGAGAAACTTAGGGCAGCTGATCAATAGGTACAAGAGCAGCTACAGCTTGGGCACATTGAACCATCTAATAGCCCATAGAATACACTTCCATATTTTGATCTTGTCACCTCCTGGATTATCAAGGGGCATAGGCAACGCTTACTGCTTATAGGTTTTGAGCCTCAAAATTATTGTTGTTCCTTTTTTCAAAGGATCAACAAAATGGCTCTGGGAAACTTCCACTAAATGGCAAATCACTTTTGCAAATCAATGAACAACTTCATACTGAAACAATCAGCTTAAAATTAGCTCAAAGACTAGAATTATATGCCATTATCATGGCATTTCAGCATTTGCCATATTCCTCCTTTAATCTATATACAGACAGCAAATATTCACTTATGGTTGTTTCCACTATAAAGACTGCTGTCTTAGGGACAACTGCTGATGAACTAGTTCAGCAGTTCCTCCTCCTTCGAAGACTTGTATGTCAACATAGAGATCCATGTTTTATAGGACATACTCCAGCTCACTCCATGCTCCCTGGAGCTTTAGCACGAGGGAATGTCCTTGTTGATCAAGCTACCCAAAAGAAAACTATTTGCAGCAACCATGACAAATCGAGCAATTCAGTCTCATACTATTCATCACCAGAATGCTGCAGCCCTGTGTAAACAGTTTCAACTTTCTTGGGAAGCAGCTCGGCAGATGGGTAAATCCAGTCCAAGTGGTCCTATACTACAATCTGTCCCTTCATTTGGAGTTAACCCTCAAGGACTCTTACCAGGACAACTTTGGCAAATGGATGTTACTCATATACCTTCATTTGGCAAACAGTCGTATGTCCACGTTACAGTGGATACCTATTCTGGATTTAGAGTAACCTCTGTCAGAACAGGAGAGACTGCTAAGCATGTTATAGCTCATTGTCTGTATGCCTTTTTCTATTATTGGATTTCCTAAACTGGTTAAACTCACAATGCTCCTGCATATAGAGAAAAAGTATTTACTGTATTTTGTCAAACCTTTCGAATTGTGGGTATTTCTTACAATTGTTAAAGTCAAGGTATTATTAATGTGTACCCAGAAAATATTTTAAGGTCAATTTAAAAAAATTTTAAAGGGGGGAGTCGTATCCTAGAACTCCTACGGGTCTACCATATCATGCTTTTTACTTAAAAATTTTTAAATTTCTTTTGAATGCTGAAGAATAGGAGACGCCAAATCTTTTTCTCCTGCATACTTCTACCTTCCTTTATTTGATCCAGCTAATAACACTGTTTTTCTTTTTCCAAATAGCTCCAGATATATGGAAAAGATTTATATAGGCAGATGGGGATCCTCACACCCCTCACCGAGATCTTCTGAGAATGGCTTTTAAGATACCAAGAGGCAGAAAAAGCCCAATAGAGATCAGGGGAACTACCAGCTTTTAGGATATGCCCTTAAAGGCTCCAATGCCCCAAAGGGGTCTCATAGAATTCCATCTGGGTCCTGTTTCAATAGTGGAAAGGAAGGTCATTGAGCTAAATCTTGCCAGGCTTACATGCCTTTGCTGTGAGGAAAAAGGGACACTGGAAGGTAGGCTTCCCCCTCACACCTCTAAGGGAGGGTTCAGTCTCTTTCAGCCCTGCTCCAGCCACCTATGACCTAACCTTGCCCAGAATGCTGCGGTTTGCCACTGAAGGCTGAAGGTGCCCAGGGCCGTTGGCCCCATCTACGACATTGTGGATGAGCCTAGGGTATTTCTTCCAAGAAGCAGGTAAACTGATCTCACTTGCACAAGGACCACTTAACTATGTCTTGCCTGATAGTCAGGTTTTTTATTCTTCCCTGGAAGATCTCTGTTGTGGGTGTTGATAGTCCTATTTTCTGCTGCTTTGTTTAATATATAGTGTTTCCTTTATTCCTCCTACCTCAATGCCCCACTCATATTTCAGGCTGGGACCTACTTCTAATTTAAAGCTCTCTTTCCCCCTTTTGCCAACTTGTATTATGAATTTACCTTTGCCACCCAGCTTAGTGTATCCCAAGGTTCTCTTTTCCACTCCACAGTCGCAGAGCTCCAGGGAAAAACAGCCTGGTCTCATCTCTCCAGGCAGAGAAGAACAGAAGCTCCATCTCCACACATACTGCAGATGGTTTTTCCAGTCTACCTCAATCATTACCAGCTAGAAGCAGCAGTCATTGGGACTTGGACGTGAGCTGCAAAGTATAGAATTGTGACAACAATTCCAGTGCCAGGTGGACTTTTCCTGGATGTGGACTTTTTCTGGATTCCTGTTCTTTGTGACAGCTCCTAATGGACTGAACTGGGGTTGGGTTGCATTTGCAGGGATTTGGAATGTTGTTGGTGCCAACTTGGACTTGGTGAACATGTTAAGGACACTACTCTTTTATGGATTCTTGCTGTATTGGCCAAGAGTTTGCTTAAAGGCCTTAATCACTGTAAAAAAAAAAAAAAAAAAAAAAGAAGACTGGAAAAAGAAGATGTGGCACATATACACTATGGTATACTACTCAGCCATAAGAAATGATGACATCGGATTATTTACAACAAAATGGTGGGATCTTGATAACATTATACGGAGTGAAATAAGTAAATCAGAAAAAAACAAGAACTGCATAATTCCATACATTGGTGAGACATAAAAACGAGACCAAGAGACATGGACAAGAGTGTGGTGATAACGGGGTGGGGAGGGAAGGAGGGATAGGGGGAGGAGGAGGGGGAGTGACACAAAGAAAACTAGATAGTAGGTGACGGAGGACAATTTGACTTTGGGCGATGGGTATGCAACACAATTGAATGACAAGATAATCTGGACATGGTTTTTTTGAATATATGTACCCTGATTTACTGATGTCACCCCATTAAAATTAATAAACATTTATTTATATATAAAAAAAGGTTGACTACCCCTGGTTTAAAATGATCCGTTTCCAACAAAAAAATTAGGGAATATGTAAAAAAACAGGAAGATATGATGCATAGGTCATAAAATAAAAAGAAAGAAGGAAAAGGAAGTCACCAGAAACTTCCTATAAGAATAATCAATTGCCTGACCAGGTGGTGGTGCAGTGGATAAAGTTTTGGACTGGGATGCGGAGGACCCAGGTTCGAAACTCCAAGCTTGCCAGCTTGAGCCCAAGGTCACTGCTTGAGCAATGGGTCACTCGGTCTGCTGTAGCTCCCCAGTCAAGGCACATATGAAAAAGCAATCAATGAACAACTAAGGGCCAAAATGAAGAATTGATGCTTCTCATCCCTCTCTCTTCCTGTCTGTCTGTCCCTATCTGTTCCTCTCTCTGTCTCTCTCTGTCTCTGTCACAAAAAAAAGATAATAATTAATTGTCAGATTTAACACATAAGTCTTAAAAGTATCCATAATAGGTACATGCAAAGTACTAAAGGGAACCATGATTAAAAGTAAAGTGTGAAGACACCATCACAGCAAACAGAGAACATCAATAAGGAGTTAAAATTATTATTAAAAAGAGAAGAACCACAAGGATATTGTGAAGTCATAAATTACAATAAATAAAATAAAAAAATTCTGAAGAGGGGTTTCAGAGTAGATTTGAACTAGAAAAAAAATTAGTAAATTTAAAGATAAGTCAATAGAGATTATGTAACCTGAAGAACAGAGAAGGGAAAAAAAGAATTAACAAAAATGGACAGAGAGCCACAGAAAATGTAGGACTGAATTAAGAGCATAAACATATGTCACATGAAAGCTGGAAGGAGAAAGAGATAAGGGAAGACAAAACAGTCAAAGAAATAATGGCTTAAAATTTTCAAAATTTGTTGAAAGTCATTAAACTACACAGTCAGGAAACTCAAGAATTTAAAGAAGGAAATATGCAAAGAAATCTAAAAATAGACCCATCATAGCAAAAATGTTGAAAGAAAAAACAGGAATAAATTTTGAAACAGCAAGAGAAAAAGGACTCATGACTTGCATTGTAATCCCAATAAGATTAAAAGCTGACTTTATAGAATAATGGAGTCCAGAAGGCCAGAAGGCAGTGGCATAACATATTCTAAGTGCTCAAAGAAAACACTGTCAAGCAAATATTCTATATGGAAAAAAAGTTAACTTGCAAAAAAGAAAGTGAAATAAACACATTCTCACATAAAAACTGAGAAAATTTGTTGTTAGCTGATAATACACAAGAAATATATTTTTTTCAATTATTTTGTATTAGTTTTAGGCATACAGCATAGTAGTTAGATAATCATATACTTTACACAATGTCTCCCACCCTATATTTCCAAGTACCCAACTAGCACCATACATAGTTATTACAATATTACTGATTATATTTCTTATGCTGTACCTCACATCCCCATGACTATTTTGTAACTATAAATCTATCTGTACTTCTCAGTCCCTTCATCCTTCCCAAACTCCCTTCCCTCTGGCAACCATCAGTCTGTTCTCTGTATCTATTAGTCTCTTTTTATTTTGTTTATTTTATTGTTTTATATTGTTCTTTAGACTATAATTTGGTATTTGTCTTTCTCTGGCTGATTATTTCATTTGGCATAATACCCTTTAGGTTCATCCATGCTGATAAGAAATAGTAAAGAAAGTTCTTCAGGCTAAAAGCTAGTGATCCCAGACAGTATCTGAATTCAGATGAAAAAGCAAAGAAATTGGTAAAGGTGATTATGTAATTATTAAAACGAGTATAAATGCATATTTTTCTCATTTCCTCTTAATTGATTTGAAAAGCAATTGCACACAAAATAGAGACAGCATCATAAACAGAGAACAGGCTATCAGCTATTGGGGGGTGGAGCTGGGTGAGAGGAGTAGAAAGATTGAGCAAAAATCTCACAGATATGAACAACAGTGTGGTGACTGCAGTAGGGGGAGGCAGAGAAGGGCATAGGGGGTAAATGGTAATGCAAGAATAATTGACTTAAGGGCAGAACACACAATATGGTATACAGAGACGTGTTGTATATTTCAGGCACCTGAAACCTGTATAATTATGTTTACCAGTGTCACTCCAATAAATTCAATTAAAAAAATAAAGTAAAATCAACTGCACAAAACAATATGGACATAGTATGTAATTTAACCCATAAAATATAGAAATGTAACATATTTGACAATATGCCAAAAGCTATAAATATATACTTGCTCTTTATTTTTCTTTTGGCTTTATTTTAAGACATTCAATTATATAAATATTTATAGCATGGTATGTTGGGTTTGTAACATTTACAGATATATATAATATGTATACAATAATGCCACACAATGGGGGATGAATCAATCTACATTGTAGTAATATTTCTGTAGCTCACCAGAATTAAATTAATATATATCTAAAGCTAATTCTGAAAAGTTAAGATGTATATGGTAAGCACTAAAGCAACCACCAAGAAAATAACAACAACAACAACAAAAAAAAAAAACACTAAAAAAAAATCACTAAGTTAATTAAAATGTTACAGTAAAAAGTATTTATACAATGAAAAAGGAAGTATTACAAGATAGTGGTACAAAAACTATATATATAAATATGAATTTAAAAGGGCATAGGTAAATACAACTATCTCAATAACAACATTAAATGTGAATGCGTCAAGCAATCCAATCAGAAGGCACAGACCATCAGACTGGATTAAAAAAAAAAAAAAACAAGACTTGACTCAATGCTGTCTATAAAAGATTCACTTTGGACTAAAAGATACAAAAACTTAAAAGTAGAAAATGAAGAAAAATATACCACATTTTTCTCTCCATAAGACACACTTGACCATAAGACACACCTAGGGTTTAAGGAGGAAAATAAGAAAAAAAACATTCTGAACCAAATGGTGTATTAAAATATTTAATAAAATACCATATTTTTCACTCCATAAGACACATGGGCATTTTCCCCTCCACTTTTGGGGAAAAAAAGTGCGTCTTATGGAGCAAAAAATATGATCATGAGAACAGCAATTATAAGAAAGAGAGAGTGACTATAACAATATCAGGGTGAGCAGACTTTAACACCACAAATGCTGAGTGCTAAAGAAGTATATTTTATAATGATAAAAAATAAATAAATCAGAAAAGTATAACAATTATAAACATTTGTGTACCTAATAGTAGTACATCAATTTATGTTGCAAAACTGACAGAAATAAAAGAGAGAAATAGATATATAAATAATAATAGTTAGAGGTTCAATACCCTACTCTCAAAAATATATCAATTAGACAAAAATTAATAAAGTAGAAATCTTGAATAATACAACAAAGTAACTCAATCTAACAGACATCTATAGAACACTCCACTCAAGAATAACAGATTATATATCCTTCTCAAGTACACATGGAACATTCTCCAGAATATAGAACATTCTCTATATGCTAGGTCATAAAGCAAACCTCAGTATGTTTAAAAGGATAGGTATAATACAATTGTGTTCTCAAACAGCGATGGAACAAAATTAGAAATTTGTACCAGAAAGAAAGTTGGAAACTACAAATATATGAAAATTTAAAAAACATTCCTAAATCACAAAATGAGTCAAAGAAGAAATCAAAATGGAAACTAGAAAATATTTTGAGGTAAGAGAAAACAAAGATACAACAAACCAAAAGTTATGGGATGCAGTTAACTTAGGGTTTATAAAGAAATGTAGTGGCCCTGGCCGGTTGGCTCAGTGGTAGAGCATTGGCCTGGCGTGCAGAAGTCCCGGGTTCGATTCCCGGCCAGGGCACACAGGAGAAGCGCCCATCTGCTTCTCCACCCCTCCCCCTCTCCTTCCTCTCTGTCTCTCTCTTCCCCTCCCGCAGCGAGGCTCCATTGGAGCAAAGATGGCCTGGGCGCTGGGGATGGCTCCTTGGCCTCTGCCCCAGGCGCTAGAGTGGCTCTGGTCGCGACGCCCTGGAGGGGCAGAGCATCGCCCCCTGGTGGGCGTGCTGGGTGGATCCCGGTCGGGCGCATGCGGGAGTCTGTCTGACTGTCTATCCCCGTTTCCAGCTTCAGAAAAATACAAAAAAAATCCCAAAAAACAAAAAACAAACGAACAAACAAAAAAAAGAAATGTATAGCTATAAATGCCTACATTAAAAAAAAAAAGAAGAAATCTCAAGTCATTCACATAACCTACCATTAGGCATTAGAAAAAGAAAGAGAAAACTAAACCTAAAGCAAACACAAAGAAAGAAATAATAAATATTATATCAGAAATTAATCAAATAGAGGTTCAAAATTCAATAGGAAAAATCAGTGAAACCAAACGATGGTTCTTTTAAAAGATTAACAAAATTGACAACTTTTGTGGTAGCTGAAAAATCACTCTTCACCCCCTGATACCCATCGTCAACCTCTGAAACTTGCAATTGATACTTTACATAGTAAGCTAGAGTTTATGCTAAATTATCCAAGGTGTGGCCAAATGATATCAAGAGGGTCCTTAAGAAATACAGGCAGAGGGAAATTTGACACAGATACAGAAAAAGGGGGCAATGTAAGAGGAAGCAAAAGGAGTGCCAAGGATTGCTGCTGTACTGGAATCCAGGACTGAAGTCTGGAAGGAACTTTCTCAGAGATTCCAGAGGGAGCTGGGCCCTAACAACACCCTAATTTCAGACTTCTGGCTTCCATAACTATAATGGAATAAATTCCCGTTGTTTTAGGCCATGCACTTGTGGTGATATTATCGCAGCTAGTGAAAACTAATATGTCTTTGGCTATATTTACCAAAAGAAGAAAGACTACAATTACTGAATAAAAAAATGAAAGAGGTTATTACTACTGACATTACATATATAAAAAAGTATTATAATACGATGCTATGAATAATGTGTAACAACAAATTAGATAATAGAAATGAAATGGATAAATTCCTAGAAAGACACAAACTGCTAAAAAGTTACCACTCTTCACTTTAAGTGGTAAAATGTTACCTTTTGTAGAGTGGAGTAAGTCACATATGTATAGTGTAATACCCAGAATCACGACTGTAAAAACTATATAAAGACATATACTCAAAAACAGTAAAAATAAAGATAATATTTCAAAAAAAAAATTCCACTAACACACAGGAGGTGGAAAAGAGAAAAACAAAGGGAAAAGAATGAGAGGAAATAAGCAGAAGACAAATAATAAAATGGCTCTAAACATATATTATATTTGGTACTAGCATATCAATGATTATCTTAAATATAAATATAAATATAAAGCAAACAAACAAAGAAAAAAGATTGGCATTGTAAATTTAAGTAAATTGACCAACTACAGTTATATACTATCATATTAACAAGAGACCCAAATTCAAAATATACCACTTTGAATAAAAAATGAAAAACACACTTTAAAATGAAAGTAAAAATATATAAACATTAATAAAAAGTATGCAAATGGCCATGTTACTATATAATAATATAGAATTTATTTTTTTTTATTCTTTCTGTGACAGAGAGACAAAGAGAGGGACAGATGGGAACAGACAGACAGGAAGGGGGAGAGATGAGAGGCATCAATTCTTCATTGCGGCACCTTAATTGTTCATTGATTGCTTTCTCATATGTGCCTAATGGGGGGAGGGGTAGGCTTCAGCAGACCAAGTGACCCCTTGCTCAATCCAGTGACCTTGAGCTCAAGATGGTAAGCCTTACTCAAACCAGATGAGCCTGCACTCAAACTGGCGATCCTGGGGTTTCAAACCTGAGTCCTCCATGTCCCAGTTCGACACTCTATCCACTGTGCCACTGCCTGGTCGGGCGATGATACAGACTTTAGAACAAAGAAAATCAGTAGAGACAAATACAATAATAAAATAACCAACCAAAAAGATATAATGGTCCTAATGTGTGTGCATTGAATGACTGAGCATCCAAATACATAAAGCACAAACTAATGAAGCTCAAATGGAAAAGAGATGAATCTTCAATTACTGTTGGAGACTACTACACTCCCCCCATCTCCAGCAAAGCTCTGAACAATGCAAGCAACCAACACTATCTAAATGACATATGTTTTTGAAAAATCCATCCAATACAGCAGACTACACGTATTTTTTCACAAGCACTCACATTATATTCACCAAGACAGATTATATATTGGCACATAAAACACACTTCACAAATTTAAAGAATTGAAATCACCGAGGCTGTGCTAGCTTGTCTTAATGAACTCAAACTAGAAGCAAATTACAGAAAGACAACAGGAAGACTTCTAAACAAGACACTTCAATATAACCCATGGATGGCTCAACAAAGAAGTCTACCAAAAACAAATATAACTGAGTAAAAATGAAAATACAACATATCAAAATATGTGAAGTGTAGCTTAAGCAATATCAAGAGGGGAATTTATAACACTAAATATTTACATTAGAAATGAAGAAGTGTCTCAAAACAGTAATTTAAGTTCTTAGATAAAGAAATTAGAAAAAGAGGCCCAGCAGGTTAGCGCATCGTTCTGATACACCTAGGTTGCAGGTTTGATCCCTGGTCAGAACATACACAAGTCAATCAGTGAATGCATAAATAAGTGAAACAACAAATCAATGTTTCTCTCTCTCTCTCTCTAAAATAATCAAATAACAATTTAAAACAATAAATTAGAAAAACAAGAAGACTTCAAAACATGAAGAAAAGGAAAGTAAAAAGAGCAGAAGTTAATGACGTTGAAAGGAGAAAAGAAACAGAGAAAAATAAATGAAACTAAAAGCAGGGTTTTTTTTGAAAAAAATTTAAAAAACCTCTAGCAAGCTTAACAAAAATTTAAAAAAAAAGAAGACACAGATCATCAATATCAGAAATGACAAGGGATATTATCACAGATCCTGCAGCCATAAAAGGATAATAAAGTAATGATACAATTTTACACACATAAATTTGACAACTTAGTAGAAATAGATTTCCTCAAAAAAACACAAACTACCAAAACTCAACCAAGATAAAGATAAACAAAACAGATGACCTGAAAAGTACTATAACCATTAAAAAATATAATTCATAATTAACATTCCTACAGAAAGAAATTTTCACACTCAGTTTCACTGCACACTTTTGCAAAACATTTAATGGAGAATTAACACCAATTTTACATAATCTCTTCCAGAAAGTAGATGAGGGATTACTTCCTGATTCATTTTATGAAGTCAGTATTACCCTGATAGTAAAACTAAACAAAGGCAAAATAAAAATAATAAACTGCAGAACAATATCTCTCAAAAACTTTGACACAAAAATTCTCAGCAAAATAACAGCAAACCAAAATCAGCAATGTATAAAAAAATTATATACCATTATCAAATAGAATATATTCCAGATATTCAAGGTTAATTCAATTAGAAAATTAGTATAATTCATTATATCAACAGGCTAAATAACAATATTTAAATTATATTAATTAACATTAAAAATTACCTGACAAAATCCAATACCTACTGATTATAAAAGTTGGAAATAGAGGGAATTACTTTCACTTGATAAAGAACATGCAAAAATAACTCACAACTAACATTATACTTAATATTAAAAAAAAACCCAAAATATTTTCCCCTAAGATAAGAATTCCTGTTGTTACCACTATTATTCAAGATGGTACTAGAAGTATTAGCTAGCATAAAAAGGGGGAAAAATCAAAACAAACATCATACAAATTAGAAAGAAAGAAATAAAGTTCTTCTCATTTGCAGATGACATGATTTTGTACATAGGAAATCCAAAGGAATCTACATAAGAATCTAGATTTATTAAATGCTTCTAGTAATGTCACAGAATATTAGACCAACACATAAATATCAATCACATTTCCATGTATTAGTACTGTGCTTGTGCATACAGAAGAAAATGCAATACTTGTGTATATATTTACAAAACTGATGTGAAATGTGCATGCTTTATGCTTTAAATATAAAAATGGTGATAAAAATTTTAAAAAATAAATGGAAAGGCATACCATATTCATGGAATGGAAGACTCAGCTTACTATAGATATTAATTTCCCTCGACTTTCTCTATAGACTTAATGCAATTCCTTTCAAAATATCAGCAATTTTCTTTCTTTCTTTTCTTTTTTTTTTTTTAGAATTTACACAGGGTTATTTTAAAACTCATATGGTAAGACACAGGCCCCAAAATTGCTAAAATAATCTTGACAAAGAAGAACAAAATGGAAAAAAATTACTCTACTTGCTATTAAGGCTTACTATATAGCTATATTAATCAAACTCTGTGGTATTAGTGAAGGAACAAACACATAGATCAATGGAAAAGAATGTAGAATTTAGAAATAAACATACACAAATAATGTTCAACTGATTTTTGAAAAAGGTGAAATAACAATTCCATGGAAGAAAGATAATTGTTTCAATAAACAAACTGGATATCCACAGACAATGAAAATAAACCTCAATCTAAATCTCATACCTCACACTAAAATTAACTCAAAACGGACCACGGACTTAAAGGTAAAACATGCAAGTGAAAAACTTTTTGAAGTAACCATAGAAGAAATCTTGATTTAGAACTAGGGAAACAGTACTTAGACTTAACATCTAAAGGTTGATCCATGAAAAGAAAAAAACAGTAAAATTAAAAATTTAAATTGATAAATTTTAAAACTATTGCTCTATGAAATACCATGTGAAGAGAATGAAAAGATAAGACACAGAGGGGAGAAAATATTTACAAAGCACATAAACAAAAAGGACATATCTAAAGTATAAAATATTCTAAACCTCAAAAAGTAAATTTCGGCCCTGGCTGGTTTGCTCAGTGGTAGAGCATCGGCCTGGCGTGCAGAAGTCCCGGGTTCAATTCCCGGCCAGGGCACACAGGAGAGGCACCCATCTGCTTCTCCACCCCTCCCCCTCTCCTTCCTCTCTGTGTCTCTCTCTTCCCCTCCCGCAGCGAGGCTCCATTGGAGCAGAGATGGCCCGGGCGCTGGGGATGGCTCCTTGGCCTCTGCCCCAGGTGCTAGAGTGGCTCTGGTCGCAACAGAGCGATGCTCTGGATGGGCAGAGCATCGCCCCCTGGTGGGCAGAGTGTTGCCCCCTGGTGGGCGTGCCAGGTGGATCCCGGTCTGGCGCATGCGGGAGTCTGTCTGACTGTCTCTCCCCGTTTCCAGCTTCAGAAAAATAAAAAATAAAAAAAAATAAAAAACAAGTAAATTTCTAAAAAATTGATTAAAATATAAACAAAATACATTAACAGAGATTTCTGAAGAGCATATTCACTGAAGCAGATATACAGATGGCAAACACACACACAAAAAGAAGTTCATCATCTTTAACCATCAGGGAAATGCAAATATAAACCAAATGAAGTATAACTAGCACTTATCAGAATGGCTATTATAAAAAAATAGAGAAAAAAAGAAGTAAAAATATTTGATATATAATGTATAGATACAGTTAATTGCATATATGCATGGAGAGATGTCTAAAATGGCCATCAAATGTAAAACTAGTTATTTCTGGGTGGATAAAATTTGGTTGAGTTATGGCTATTTTCTTTGTATTAATTTGTATCAATTGAACTTTTATGATATATTGTTTAAAACAACTTATAATTTGGAAATAAAAATAAAATATGAAGTGAGTAAAATTCTACTCTAATAACCTAGACAGATTATACCTTGAATCCTGTTGGTCAAATAAGTTTATAAATATTTATATGATATATAAGTTTGCTCACTTAATAGTTTGCATTGGGTGTGGGGGACAGGCTGTAAGCAGGCAGGGTTGTTATACCCTAAGACTTAGTTTTAAGACTAAGTCTTTCCCACCCTAAGTGACTTTGTATTAAAGACTTCCTTGTTTGTATATTGGATTAAAGGTTTTGATTTCTACACTATAAAATGGGGCAGACCAGGAGCTTGCTTTCTCTCGGTTCCTGAGATTAGCATTAGGGAGGAGAGCAGAGAAAGGCCACGTGGAGGAGAGGAGAAGCAGCCAAGATGGCGGAGTGCTGAAGGAGAAGCCAGTTTGTGCAGAGTTTATGCAGATAGAAGAAGATGGAGAACAGAGGCGAATAAGGCTAGTGAGGTAGAAAACTTTGATTCTAGGAAACTTGGATAAGTCAGTGGTTTTGGGAGCCCTGAATGGAAAGGAAAGTGTTTTCCAACTGTGTGTATTTCTTGCCCACTGGGTGCAAGCTAGGATTAAAGCTAATGGCCCACCAGTTCTTGGCTCAGTTGTTTCATTACCATCTGTCTAAATGGAATGTGAACCTGTACGGGTCAGGTGGCTATGATGGTGGCCGTGACTACTGGCTTTACAAGTCCCTTACACAAAAGTTAGGAAGACAATTGGAAAAACAGTAGCACACCCCTCAAAAAAGAAACAGAATGACATGTTTGAAGAAATCTGAACTAAAGCATTTCTGGGGAAAGAGTTGGTCATAGTCATCTTTAAACTATTTGAGGGTTGTCATACAGAAGTGGAAGTAGATACTATGCATTATGTTCTAGAAACAAGAGTTATGAGTAGAACTTCCATGGCAACGTATTTCCTGATAATCTGTCTCAAAATACAGGATGAGTTCAGAGGCAGGATAAATTTATGCAGGTACAAAGACCACCTGCAGTTCAGAGATAGACTGGAATTGTAGATCATTAAGGTCTATTTAAATAGAATTCTGCTTTTAAAAAAGGGAAGGCCTCTGGCTACTTTTAATTCCTATTTATCTCTTATATGAGGTTTCTGGCACTTTCTGGCTTATCCTTTTGATTCTCTTCCCTTTGGGAGATGTTCTGGTAGCTTTGATCTCATGCTTCAAGATGAAAAACAGTATGTAAATGTAAATCAAGGTGCCTGTACCTTTTAATGCATCTGTGTTATAAACTAGTAGGATTCTCTCCAACTCCTCTCTCCACCTTTTTGAAAATGTAACTGGAAAATTCTTTTTATTTACTTATTTATTAAATGTATTGGGGTGGCATTGGTTAATAATGTCATAGAGCTCTTGAGTGTACATTCCTTTGATACATGATTTGTATATTGCATTATGTGCCTATCATCCAAAGTTAAATAATTTTCTATCACCATATATTTGGCCCCCTTTGCTCATTATATCTCCTCACCATCTTCCTCTGGTAACGACCATACTGTTGTCTGTGTGTATGAGTTTCAGTTTTATATCCCACATAGGAGTGAAATCATATGGTTTTCATCTTTTTCTGACTGACTTATTTTGCTTAGCATTGTTGCAGTAATTTAAGGTTATAGTAATTAAATATATAGGAATATAGAAAAATATGGAAGATATATAGAAATAATTTGTATATAATATTAAAATCAATTAAGGAAATTAAATAAAGTTATGCTGTCTGTATAGTAATTAATATAGTGTGTACAGATATGATAAACAGACTCTGCCTTTCGTGAAGGCCTAGTTAGTGTGTGTATGAAGTCATACATAGATAAGAAGTGGCTTGATGTAATAACTCTGTAGTTTAACATAAACAAGAAGCTTCCCTAAGGACACCTTAAAAATGGCTTAAATGTGACATTTCAGTATATTAACATAAAAAGGGCTCCCTAGGAGGAACTCCCAAAAAGGTAGTTTGAGGTGATAATCCCGTAGATTGACATCTGTTAAAAATCAGGCCAGAAAAGGTACTAAAGTTAAGGGGTCCCCACTGCTGCAGTAGTCAGCCAGACTCTAACGCTGAACTTGGACTGTCTCCACACCACTCTGACCAAGGACAGCCAAAAAGAACATGCCAACGGGTCCCCTTAAGCTGTACCCAGGTATGCCAAAAGGATTTGTGAGGGCCCTGGCCAGCTGGCTCAGTGGTCGAGTGTTGATCCAGCATGTGGAAATTCCAGGTTTGATTCCTGGCCAGGGCACACAGAAGAAGCACCCATCTGCTTCTCCACCTTTCTCCCTCTCCTTTCTCTCTGTCTCTCTCTTCCACTCCCACAGCCAAGGCTCCACTGGAGCAAAGTTGGTCCGGGTGCTAAAGATGGCTCCATGGCCTCTGCCTCAGGTGCTAGAATGGCTCTGGTTGCAATGGAGCAATGCCCCAGGTGGGCAAAGCATTATCCCCTAGTGGGCATGCCGGGTAGATCTCGTGTCTTTCCTCCAGTGGCAATTGGTCTCAGCACTGATTAAGTAGAATCCTCAGAGCCACCCAAAGAGTAGTCTCGAAGACGCTATCAGCCCTGCTGTTAAGCAGGAGTGTCCCACTGTGCGGGGAAGTTGAATCGGGGATGCCTGATCGAAGTAGAGCTTGGGCTCTACTGGGACAAGCATAATATTCTCAAGGTTCATCTATGTTGTCACAAATGGCAGTATTTCATCTTTTCTTATGGTGGAGTAAAATTCCTAGTATATATCAATATGTACCCATCTTCTTTATCCAATTTTCCATTGATAGACATTTTAGTTGTTTCCATTTTTTGGACCCCTAAATAATGCTGCAATGAACATATGGATGCATATATCTGTGCAAATAAATATTTTTGAGTTTTTCAGGTAGATACCTAGAAGAGTTGCTGAATCAAATAATCATTCTATTCTTATTTCTTTGAGAAACTACCATACTGCTTTCCATAGTGGCTGTACAAGTTTACATTCCCACCAGCAATGAACAAGGGCCACTTTTTCTTCACAACCTCTTCAGCACTTGTTATCACCTGTCTTGTTTATAGTAGCCATTCTAAAAAGTGTGAGGTGGTATCTCATTGTAGTTTTGATTTGCATTTCGCTAACAGCTGGTGGTGAAGTTAAATATCTTTTCCTGTAGTTGGCTGATTGTATATTTTCTTGGGAGAGGGGTCTATTCAGGTCATCTGCTCATTTTTATCTTTTTTTATATTTTTTTGAAGTTAGAATCGAGGAGGCAGTCAGACAGACTCCTGCATGTGCCCGACCGGGATCCATCCGGCATGCCCACCAGGGGGCAATGCTCTGCCCATCTGGGACATTGCTCCATTGTGGCTGGAACCATTCTCATGCCTGAGGCGGATGCCATGAAGTCGTCCTCAGTGCCCCGGGGCCAACTTTGCCCCAATGGAGCCTTGACTGCGGGAGGAGAAAAGAGAGACAGAGAGAAAGGAAAGGGGGAAGAGTGAAGAAGCAGATGGGTGCTTCTACTGTCTGCCCTGACCAGGAATCAAACCCAGGACTTCCACACACCAGGCCAATGCTCTACCGCTGAGCCACCTGACCACAGCCCCTTTACCCATTTTTAAATTGGATTGTTTGGTGTTGAGTTATTTATATACTTTGGGTGTTAACCTTTTGTCAGAGCTGTTGTTTACAAACATCATTTCTCATATAGTTGATTGCCTTTTTGTTTTGATGTCAGTTTCTTTTGCTGTGCATAAGCTTTTTAGTTTAATATAGTACCGTTTATTTATTTTTGCCTTTTTGTTCTTCTTTTTCAAGTGAGAGGAGAAGAGATAGAGAGACAAACTCCCACATGTGCCCCAACCAGGATTCACTGGACAATGCCCATCTGGGGCAATGCTTGCAACTGAGTTATTTTAAGCACCTGAGGAGGAGACTCCATGGAGCCATCCTCAGCACCCAGAGCTGATGTGCTCAAACCAGTTGAGCCATGGCTGTTTGAGATGGAGAGGGGGAGAGAGAGAGAGAGAAAGAGAGAGAGAGAGAGAGAGAGAGAGAGAGAGAGAAGGAAATAGAGAGAGATGGTGGCAGGGGGAGGTGTGGACAAGAAGATAGTTGTTTCTCCTTTGTACCCTGGCCGAGAATTGAACCCAGGACATCCAACTGGCCAGGACTTGTTTTTGCCTTTACTTCCCTTCTCTTGCCTTTGGGGTCAGATTCATAACATGTTTTTTCTCTAAGACCAAGGTCCATAGATTTAGTACCTATATTTTATTCTATGCAATTTTTGGGGGGAGGGGGGGTCTTATACTTAGGTCTTTGAACCAATTTAAGTTAATTTTTGTACATGGGAACAAACCATAATCTAGTTTCATTCTTATGCATGTGGCTTTCCAGTTTTACCAGCACTATTTATTGAGGAGGCTTTCTTTTCTGCATTGCATGTTTTTGGCTCCTTTGTTAAAAGTTATGTGCCCATATACATTGCTTTTATTTTAGGGCTTTAAATTCTGTTCTCTTGGTCTGTGTGTCTGCTTTTCTGTCAATAGCATGCTGTTGCATTTTTTTTATTATTACAAATGCAGAGAGTCAGAGAGAGAGGGATAGACAGACAGGAACGGAGAGATGAGAAGCATCAATCATTAGTTTTTGTTGAGCATTGCGACACCTTAGTTGTTCATTGATTGCTTTATCATATGTGCCTTGACCGTGGGCCTTCAGCAGACCGTGTAACCCCTTGCTCGAGCCAGCAACCTTGGGTCCAAGCTAGTGAGCTTTTGCTTAAACCAGATGAGCCCACGCTCAAGCTGGTGACCTCAGGGTCTCAAACCTGGGTCCTCTGCATCTCAGTCCAACTCTCTATCCACTTCACCACAACCTGGTCAGGCTGTTGTTGTTTTTAAGTAAGGGAAGAGGAGATAGACTCTCACATGCGACCTGACTAGGATCCACCTGAAAACCCTTGTCTGGGGCTGATGCTCAAACTAACCAACTATTTTTAGCACCTAAGCTGATGCACTCAGACCAGTGGAGTTATCTTTAGTACCCAGGGCCAAATGCTCAAACCAATCAAGCCACTGGTTGTGGGAGGAGAAGAGGAAGTGAAAGGGGAGAGGGAGGGGGAGAGAAGCAGATGGTTGCTTTGCTTGTGTGCCCTGACTGGAATTGAACCTGAGTGTAAGCGCTGATGCTCTATCCACAGGGCCAACTGGCCAGAGTCCATGATGTTTGGATTATAGTCACTTTGTAGTATAATCTGAAATCAAGTAGAGTGATACCTCTGGCTTGGTTCTTTTTATCTCAGGAATGCTTTAGCTATTTGGGGTCTTTTGTGATTCTACAAATCTTATGATTTCTTATTCTAGTTCTTTAAAAAATGACATTGGAATTTTAATGAGATTGCCTTAAACCTATATATTGCTTTGGGTAATATGGCCATTTTAACTATGTTGATTCTTCCAATCCATGACCATGGAATATCTTTTCATTGTGTCTTTTTCAATCTCTTTTAATAATGCTTTGCAGTTTTCAGTATATAGGTCTTTCATGTCTTTTGTTAAGTTTATTCTTAGGTATTTTATTCTTTTGGTTGCAACTGCAAAAGGCATTTTTTATTTTCATTTCTCTATCTGAAATTTTATTTTTAGAATACAGGAAAGAAGTGGATATTTGTACATTGATTTTGTATTCTGCATCTTTACTGCATTTGTTTATTCTTTTTAATAGTTTTTGGAAGAGTCTTCAGGGTTTCTATATTCATAATCATATCATCTGCAAAAAGTGACACTTTACCTTCTTCAATTCCAATTTGAATGCCTTTTTTTTCTTTCTTTCTCTTGTCTAAACGCTCTGGCTAGGACTTCCAGAACTACATTGAATAAGAGTAGTGAGAGTGGGCTTCCTTGTCTGGCCTGATTTTACAGGGAAAGCTTTCAGGTGTTCACCATTGAGTAAGATATTAGCTGAGCGTTTGTCATACATGGCCTTTATTATGTTGAGGTTCTTTTCTTCTATATCTATTTTATTGGCTATCTTAATCATAAATGAATGTTGTATCTTACTGAATGCCTTTACTGAATTTATGGATAGGATCATATGATTTTTATCCTTTTTTTTGTTACTGTGGTATATTATATTGATCAATTTGCATATATGGAACTCTCCCTGTGCTTCTGTTGAAACCTCACTTGATTGTGATGTATTATTTTAACAAGCATTGTTTCATTGACTTTGTTAGTATTTTGTTTAGGATTTTTGTGTCTATATTCAGCAGAGATATCAGTCTGTAGTTTTCTTTTTTTGCATTATTCTTGCCAGGTTTTGGTATTGGGGTTATGTTGACCTCATAAAATGTGACAGGAAATATTGTTTCTTCTTTAATTTTTGGGGGGAGAGATTGAGAAGAAAAGATATTAAATCTTCTTTAAATGTAGCATTCACTACTGAAGTTGTCTGGTCTTGGAATTTTTGGGGGAGGTTGGCAGTTGATGGTTGTTTCAATTTCCTCACTATTGATTAGTCTATTCAGATTTTCCAGTTCTTCATGATAGAGTCTAAAAAGATTATATATTTCTAGGAACTTATCAATTTCTTTTAGATTATTGAATTTGGTGGCATTCTTTCATCATATTCTATGATCTTTTGTATATCTGTGATGTTTGTTTTTAGTTTTTTGAGCTAGTTGTTGAAGAGCTTATTTTTTTAACTTTTTTTTTCTTTATTAACATCAGGATTCAAGACTTGAACTTGTCCTCTGAGCTTTATCTCTAATCTATTTGGGCTAAAGTTTTTATTTTTTTATTTTAATTAAGTTTATTGTCATAATATTGGTTAATAACATTATATAAGTTTTAGATGTACAACTTTAGAATACAGTATGCATGTACTCCACCGTATGTTCAATATCCAAAGGCTAGTCTCCTTCTGTCCCTATATATTTGATCTCCTTTACCCTCTTCATTCTCCCCCTGCCCCTTCCCCACTGCTAAACACCATTCTGTTGTCTGTATCTTTGAGTTTGTTTTGCTTGTTACTTTTTGTTTTATACCTCAAATATGAGTGAAATCATATGTTCTTGTCATTTTCCACCTGACTTATTTCCCTTAGCATGATACTCTCAAGCTCCATCTATATTGTCACAAAAGGCAATATTTCATTAATATGTTTTATGGCTGAGCTTATTAACCAAATTCAAGTGGTCTTACTAAAGACAAAAACACTTCTGCCCATAGAACCCCTTCTCATGTCTCATTTGGCCAAGGAGCTTTAGTCACCATGTTTCTGAAGATTAGCAGCTCTTCTACGCCACTTTTTCCCATGCCCTTTCTTTGATCTTCCAACTCTTGGGACATAGATTCAGCCACTTCTTGTTTCCTGGTCCACAGTCTAACCCTTTATCTCTCTGAATATAAGTCTTCTAAATGACAAGTCTTTGAGCTTGTTTCCAGAAGACAAAACATAAGAAAGCCTAGAATCCAGGTTGCCACCCTCTTACCTTCTTGAAATGTTTGTGGGCAGGTGGATGTGAAACAGAGTTTATATTAATAATAAACCCACAGAAAAATATTTTTTCAACTTATCCTGACATTCACTTTTGTGTCCCCAGTGCCTAGCACAAGCCTAACACACTCTGCCTGGCACAGAGTAAGGCACTTGTGAATATTTAATAAACGTGCAAATGAACCACAGGCAACACAGGTGTGAACTCTCGTAAGGTAGGCCCTCTCTAAGACCCTAGAACACAGCTATCCCACTGTTCAACTGTTATCAAGCACACATGTCATAAATCTGTGCAACTCCTAGGTTATGCCATTGAAAGTTCCAAGTCATAAAGCCAAGTTTAGTCAAACTTCTTCAAGTGACTTGGAGGCTTCCTCAAGTTACTTTATACTCAACTCCGTAAAAATACACCTCTTCGAAAGCCAGACAAATGACTGATTGTTGTGTCTAACATTCTATGTTGTAAATCTGTGAAACAGTGAAATAAAACTTTGGCTTTTGGGAGCTATTTCCAAATAAGTCTTTAAGCCTCCTAATATCATTAAAATTTTAACCATTTTAAATTAGTATCTTTCTAGAATACATTATGTATATCCCTTCTGTCTTGAGTAAATATAATGTAACCTTTCTGTGATAATTCAATGTAATCATTACAAACATTCATTACTCTAGTCCATGTAAACAAGAGATACCCTCTGGGTACTTTGGAGTAAATTGCACTCTTTGAATGGCAGGAAATGACCCTGACTGCTGGAGTTCTCTAAACACAATGAAATCTGTTTTTCATTACTTTTGAGTGTTTTTTCTATAAGCATTTTTCTCACTCCTTGTGTGATAATGGAATATGATGCTTTGTTGGATAATAGCGGTTCTTCCTTTATAATTGTTCATATTTTTTGCTTCTGAGTTGCTAAAGATTAAAATATGAGAAATCAAGCTTCTTTTTTGATTTAAGAATAAATAAGAACAAATAGTCTCTGATTTTTGTTGGGCTTGTATCTGTCACTTATTTTTGCTAAAAAGGTTGTCCCATTTGGGTTCACAGCTCTGTGAAGACCATGATGCAAATATTTATGTGGTATTCTGTATTTTTTCAGAACAATGTCATAGCTTTGAACCTTTTGCTTCTCACATCAATCCTGTGAGTTACTATTTTATATATTTTACAGATGAGAATTTGAAGTTTAGACAGTCCCCACAACCATAGTCAGTGAAGGGGATTAAAACTTCATCCCTTGCCACTTGACCTCAAAGTCTGACACAATTCACAGTACACTACACACTGCAAATGTTCTGGTCTATCAAAAACTAATTGACCCGACAGGGTCTGATAATCTCATAAATGAGGAAATGGTTGATAGAATTTTTAAATTTAGACTATTTTTTCTCATATATTTATAATAAAATCTTAACTATTATTCCAGCTACACATATGCACATTGACTAGAAGTTTGCAAACTAGAATAAATTAAGCAATGCCTAATGAGACCAAGAAGTAAACAAATATTAGATGGGTAGAGATATAAATAGACAAGGAAGTATGTTTATAGGGATGATTACTACATTTTATCCATCAATAGTTCCTATATCAGTGGTCATGATCATGATAACAATGGTTCCCCACTGGTTGTTAGTTTCTGGGAGTGTCTCTAACCTTTGTTTGTGCATTTAACCCTGCCCACAATTCTGCTAGTGGTACCCATTATTCATTTTTATTTGAATAGTCTGGGGTGAATATGTTTCCTTCTAGGACACCATCTGGGGCACCCTTGTTCCTTAAAGTATTATGAGGCTGCTGAAAGTTTATGTGGACTTAGAGCAGAACATACAGCAGAGAATGGGGGAAGGATGCAGCTTCTATTCACACCTCTCCACTATGTTGGTTTATACACAGATATTTTTGTCTTGATGGATATTTACTCTCTGTGTTTGTAATTTTTTTACACTTAGAATATTCTTTCACCTTTTTTATTTAATGTTCAGAACACAAACACATCTCTGAAAACAAGATCAAGTTCTCAGGCTAAGAATCACAAAGATCATCAATTCATCTGCGCCAAGTTACACTCTATATTCGGAATGTGTAAAGTTGGCACACTCATGAGAGAAAAACTGTGAGAAATAAGATGGGTATATAACAGCAGAGCACCTTTCTTATCAGTACAGACATTCAGGTACTTTGGATCATTCTGAACTGGGGCTAGAAGCTGAGGTTTCTGAACATCTGGCCCTATCCAGATGTCCTGGCCTTACTTCCCAGATAAAATGTACTTCACTGTGCTCATAGATCATAATAAAATAATAGATTGTGCAGAGAAACTATCTACTCCAGTTTCTTCATTTCATAAATGAGGAAAGTAAAGCCTTAAAATGCTGTGGTGGGTAGGTGTGTGCAGAGCTGAAGGGCCTGGGTCACTGAGTCAGGCTTCCTGAAAGTCTGAAATAGGTTGCCTCACTTACTGTGCAAACTATGCAAGTCCTTTAACTTGACTCTGCCTCAGTTTTCTCATCTATCTAATGAGGGAAATAATACATAGTATTCACAAGGTTGTTGTGAGCATTAAATAAGGTAATATCTATAAAAATCTTTAAAACACAACTATAATCAATAAATGAATTAAGGATATTCAAAGGAAAATTAAGTCACACATAATTAACCGTTAATAACCCAGCTGATGATGAAACTAAAGCTCATAAAGTTTAAGTAATTTGGCCAAAGTCACAAAGTTCCTGCTCAATGAAAAGAGTGAAACTCAGATCTCCATGAGCCTAAAACCCATGCAGCTCACTCATGCTCTCCTATGCTCTGACCTTTTTATTCTGAAGTTAAGTTTATCAGTTTCTCCCATGGCCCTTCCCATTGTTCAGTCAACAACCCCAGGTTCATTTCTCTGAAGGTACTGTTGGCTTTTCTCTCCTATTTCAAATATTGTATTTAAACTAGTAAACCACATACTTTCTAACGCTTTCCTTGGCTTATTTTTCTTCATATGAATTCATCCCTGGCATCATATTATATATTCATTTGCTTATTTTCCAGCTTACTCACTGAAATTATAAACTTCATGCAGGTAAAGACTTTTGTCAGTTTTGTCCACTGTTTCATCCACGTATCCATAGCATGTAAAATGCAGCCTAGACTATTAAAGGTGTTCAAAAATATTTTTGATAAAATTTAATGAATGAATAAACAACTAAATGGATGAATGAAATTCTGTCTCTCAACCAGTATTGTACAATAAGTAAACTCAACAAGAATAATCCACATATTTATTGGTTTCTTTTCCAGGCTCATAGTCACAACCACTTAACAGGGCATAAAACACACACACAAAGGTATCCCCTTTACTGCTTTCTGCCACTTAAATTCATTTTCCATATCGAGCCATTGTACACAGAGCAGTAAAACTTTCTGCCATTTTATTATGCTCCATTTTTACTTAAAAACTTACTGCATTTTTCATTTGCAACCACCTGAAATCTAACCTGTTAATCATATTACTGTCTATTTTTTTCTTTTTAAAAAAGTTTTATTAAATTTATTGTGTTCACATGGGTTCAAGTGTTTCACTCAATATAACACCCTCACCTCCACCCCGTGTCCTTCATTACACCCCCTTTGTCCTCCTCTCCCTAACTCCTCTCCCCCCTCCCTCTGGGATTTCCTGTCCTGCTATCTATATCTATGTGTTATGTATATATAATCTCACTAATCCCTTCAACTTCTCTGATCCCATCTCTCATCCCCCTTCCCTCTGACAGCTGTCCCTCTGCTCCCTGTGACCCCACCTCTGTCTCTATTCTGTTCCTCAGTTCACCGTGTTCATTAGATTCCACATAAAAATGAGGCCATATGATATTTGTCTTTCTCTGCCTGGTTTATTTCACTTAGCATAACAATCTCCTGGTCCATCCATGCCATTGCAAAAGGTTAGATTTCCTTCTTTTCCATGGCCATGTAGTATTCCATTATGTATAAGTATCACAGCTTTTTAATCCACTTGTCCACTGACAGACATTAGGGCTGTTTCCAGAACTTGGCTACTGTAAACAATGCTGCATATCTTCTTTCGAATCCATGTTTTGGTATTCTTAGGTTATATTTCTAAAAGTGGAATAGCTAGATCAAAAGGCAGTTCCACTTTTAATTTTTTGAGGGAACTCCATACAGTTCTCCACAGTGGCTGCACAGGTTTGCATTCCCACCAGCAGTGCAGGGGGTTCCCTTTTCTCTTCACCCTCTCCAGCACTTATTCTGTGTTAATTTGTTAATGAGCACCATTCTGACAGGTGTGAGGTGATATCTCACTGTGGTTTTAATTTGCATTTTTCTGATGATTAATGACGTTGAACATTTTTTCATATGCTTATTAGCCATCTGTATGTCCTCTTTAGAGAAGTGTCTATTCAGTTCTTTTGTCCATTAATTGGATTCTTTACCCTCTTGGTGTTGAATTTTAGAAGTTCTTTATAAATTTTGATTATTAACCCTTTATCAGACATGTTGGCTAATATGTTCTCCCATTGTATGGGTTGTCTTTTTGTTAATGGTGTCTTTTACTGTGCAAAAGCTTTTTAGTTTGATATAGTCCCATTTGTTTATCTTGTCCTTTATTTCATTTGGCCGTAGAGATAAATTGGCAAAAATATTTTGGTGAGAGACATTGGAGTTTACTGCCTATATTTTCTTCCAAGATGTTTATGGTTTCATGACTTACATTTTAGTCTTTTATCCATTTTGCATTTATTCTTTTGAATGGCATAATTTGGTGGTCTAGTTTCATTTTTTTGCATGTACCTGTTCAATTTTTCCAACACCATTTATTAAAGAGACTATCTTTACTATATTGTATTCTCTTACCTCCTTTGTCAAATATCAATTGACCATAAAGATATGGGTTTATTTCTGGGTTCTCTTTTCTGTTCCATTGATCTGTATGCCTGTTCTTATGCCAGTACCAAGCTATTTGGATTACAATGGCCTTGTAGTATAACTTGATATCAGAAAGTGTGATACCTCCCAATTTATTCTTCATTTTCAAGATTGCTGAGGATATTTGTGTTCTTTTTTGGTTCTGTATAATTTTTTGGAATATTTGTTCTATATATTTGAAGTATGCCATTGGTATTTTATGTATTATAAATTGCACTGAATTTATAATTGCTTTGGGTAATATAAACTTTTTAATGACTTTTGTTCTTTCTATCCATGAACACAGTATATGCTTCCACTTGTTTTATTTTTATTGATTTCTTTTTTCAGTGTCTTATAATTTTCTAAGTACAAGTCTTTTACTTCCTTGGTTAAATTTATTCCTAGGTGCTTTACTTTTTTGTTGCAATACTGAAGGAGATTGTTTCCTTAATTCTCTTTCAGACAGTTTATTGTTGGTGTACAAAAATGCCACTGATTTCTGAATATTAATTTTATACCCTGCAACCTTGCCAAATTAATTTATCAGGTCATGTAGATTTTTTTTATTTTTTATTTTTCTGAAGTGAGAAGTGGGGAGGCAGAGAGACAGACTCCTGCATGCGCCCAACTGAGATCCACCAGGCATGCTCACTAGGGAGCGATGCTCTGCCCATCAGGGGCATTGCTCTGTTGCAACTGGAGCCTTTCTAGTGCCTGAAGCAGAGGCCATGGAGCCATCCTCAGTGCCCAGGCCAACTTTGCTCCAATAGAGTTTTGGCCGCGGGAGGGGAAGAGAGAGATACAAAGGAGAGGAGGAGGGGTGGAAAAGCAGATGGACACTTCTCCTGTGTGCCCTGGCCAGGAATCAAACTTGGAATATCTACATGCTGGGCCAATTGCTCTACCACTAAGCCAACCTGTCACTGACTCTAGTAGTTTTTTTGACTGAGCCTTTAGGGTATTCTGATAGTTTTACTTCTTGTTTTCCAATTTGGATGCCTTTTATTTCTTCTTCTTCTTCTCTCATTGCTGTGGCTAGGATTTCCAGATCTATGTTGAATAAGAGTGGTGAAATGGAGCACCCCTGTCTTGTTCCAGATCTTAAGAAGATTGCTCTTAATTTTTGCCCATTAAGTATGATGTTGGAGGTGGGTGTGTCATAGCCTTTATTATGTTGAGGTATGTTCCCTGTATTCCAATTTTGCTGAAAATTTTGATCATAAATGGGTGCTGGATATTGTCAAATGCTTTTTCTGCATCTATTGATAAAATCTTGTGATTTTTATTCTTCCTTTTGTTTATGTGATGAATCACATTTATTGTTTTCAAGTGCTGTACCAGGCTTGCCTTCCTGGAATAAATCCTACTTGATCATGAAGTATGATATTTTAATGTGTTGCTGTATTAGGTTTGCTAATATTTTGTTGACAAAATTTAGCATCTATGATCATCAGGGATATTGGTCTATATTTTTCTTTCCTTCTAGTGTCTTTAACTGCTTTTGAAATGAGAATAATGCTTGCCTCATAAAAGAAGCTTGAACAACTTCCCTTCTCTTGAATTTTTTGAAATAGCTTGATAAGGATAGATGTTAGTTCTTCTTTGAATATTTGGTAAAATTCGTCTAGAAGCCATCTGGTCGAGGACTTTTGTTTGCTGGGAGTTTTTTTTATAACTATCTTAATTTAATTGTTATAATCAGACTGTTTAGTTTTCTTATTCTTCCAGATTGAGTTTTGGAAGATTGTATATTTCAAAGAATTTATCCATTTTACCTAGGTAGTCTAATTTTTTTTGGCATATCAATCTTCATATTATTTTCTTACAACACTTTGTATTTCTGCAGCATCAGTCATTATTTCTCCATTTTCATTTCCAATTTTATTTTTTTGAGTCCTCTCTCTCTCTTTTTTTTATTAGTCAGGTTAAAAGTTCATCAATCTTGTTTACCTTTTCAAAAAACACCGCTCTTAGTTTCACTGATCTTTTTTAGCCTTTCTGTCATTTATTTCCACTTTCATCTTAATTATTTCCTTTCTTTACTTCCTCTGGGCTTTATTTGTTGTTCTTTTTCTAGTTCTTTAAGATGCAGAGTTAAGTTATTTATTTGAGCTTTTTCTGGCTTCTTAAGGTATGCCAATAATGCTATGAACTTTCCTCTCAGGACTGCCTTTGCTGTGTCTCATAGATTTTGAGCTGTTGTATGTTTATTTTCATTTGTTTCAAGGAAATTTTTTATTTCTTCCTTGATACCATTGTTGACCCATTTGTTATTTAATAACATGCTATTTAGCCTCCAAATGTTTGAATGTTTTTCAGTTTTTCTATTTTAGTTGATTTCTAGTTTATGATATTACTATCTTGACTGGCTTCCCTTTGTTGTTTTAAAATGACCTCTTCTTATTTTCTGCTATGTTTCAAATTCTATTATTGCCTGTTTTATCTTACACAGAATTATACTGGTTTGACTTTGCCTAACAAAAATTTCAGTTTCTTTCTATCATATAGCTATTCAAGTTCAAATCAATTTGTCCTAAAGAACTAAGTTCCCATAAGATCATTATAAATCATTTTTTTAAAATTTCTGCATGATATTATTAAAAAATTAAACTGTTCCAATTCTTTCTTTCCATGTTCTTAAATTTTTTAACACCAATAGTGAGGATGTAGGAAATTAGTTATATTGAGACACAAAACACAAACAAATAACCAGTTCATGACTTGATGCCATGAGAGGTAAGTGGAGTTTGAGCATGGAGTCAAACCATCCTATCTACCAGCTGATGTATGCAACTACAAGATATCCCAATCTGGATTTTACTGTTCTACTTTGATTCCCCTCCCACTTTTTTGTATTACTATTGCACTTCTCCCCAGATGGCTTCCCAAATTCCAAACTCCACTCAGGTTTGGAGATTTTCATTTTTCCAGCAGCTCAAAAAACAAAGGTGTTCAGTATAGCTTTGTAAGTGTGTATTAGGGTTTGCTTGTGTGTGATTCTGAGGTGTTGGAAGCTACATTAGGAAGAATCAAGAAAGTAATATATAACTACTACATCCTCAAACAACTTATGATCAAGAGATTATATACCTTCTTGGTAATGATGATTACTTCCACTTGTCTAAATTTTCTATAATAATTAGGGTTTGCTTTTTTTAATCGAAAGCAATATTATTTAAAAAGAAATGCTATTCTAACAGATCACATAGTTGACCATAAGGATATCTTTTCTCTGTGTATTTTTTTCCCTTCGGACCCATAAGCAAATTGCCACTAGTTTGTAACTTCACTCAAGTTCTGCTTTTTGCAGATTTAACAAAACTTCAATCCTGACCCCCAACTTTTGTATTTATATGCATATGCCCTATGGCTCCTTCTTCCTCACATACCAATTCTAAGTTATTAGTATGAAGACTTAGTTGATTGAGCCTGACCAAAGTTTATAAAGCATTATGCAAAATATCAAGGAACAACTAGGAGGAAAATTCTGTTTAGGCAGCTCAGATTTGAGAACCTTAAAAACTTGGAAAGGCAACCACAGAAAGTAAACCTAAATCATGAGGCAAAATTAGGTTGATACCTTAAAATACCTACATCTGTGTTATTTATTATAATTATGTCTTCTGATTAATACTTGGTCCGGGCTAGCCCCTGAGTCAGCTTGTTGTAACAACATTGTGACGACAATGTTGTGAAATAGGTACTATTGTTATGCCCTTTGTAAGGGTAGGTTTAGGATTCCTGATGGATTAAGTGAGTTGGCCAAACTCACACAAATAGTAAATAGCAAACTTGGAATTCACACCCTTGTATCCCTGACTCCAGACCCCAATTATTTTCTTTACAGTCCATATTGAGCAATCTTGCCCTGACAGGAAATTCAGAGGAGCGGGGCCAGGAATGCAAGGAAGGAAGCTAATGTGTTACTTCTGTAAGGCCAGAGAATTTTGTATCCAATGATGGGGATCAGGTCACACTATCCACAAATATGGCTTTTTGGTATACTGAATATCTTAAAATAAAGACATTTGAGAAAATGGCAGAACAAGAAGGTCACTCTAACCTCCCCACCCTGCTCTTCTTCCTGGAAAGCAGGAGATAAATCTCCCACATGAAAGGAGCCTTCCTGTACCAGAAGGAAGGGAGACATCCTTATCATCAAAGACAGGGAATTTGGGGCTGAGAAGTCTGTACAAACAAACTTTGTTAATGTAACCCTCATCTTCTTAGTTATTTTTTTTACCACATAATTACCTCTGACCCAAACCGCTCTGTTCAATTAGTTCTTCATAAATTTATTTTTTCTTTGTTTAAAAGGTATAAAAGCGTTTAAAGAATATTTTTCTTTGTTCTTTCCAAAGTGAAAGGAGAGGAGATAGAGAGAAAGACTCCTTCATGAACCCTGACCGGGATCTACCCAGCAACCCTCATCTGGGGCCAATACTCGGCCTATCTGGACCATGCTCGCAACTGAGCTATTTTTAGCACCTGAGGCAGAGGTTCCATGGAGCCATCCTCAGGGTCTGGGGTCCGTGCACTTTGAGCCATGGCTGTGGGAGGAGAAAAGAGAGAGAGAGAGAGTGAGAGAGAAGGGAGAAGGGGAGGGGTGGAGAAGCAGACGGCCGCTTCTTCTGTGTGCCCTGACTGGGAATCGAACCCAGGACATACACACACTGGGCCAATGCTCTACCACTGAGTCAACTGGGCAGGGCTAAAAGCTTTCTTCTCTGAACACTTCTTTGGGTCTTCATATTCTTGTGAAACTTCCTGTATACACATAAAAATTCAATAATATTAGTATGTTTTTTTCTTGTTAACCTGTCTTTCTCAGTTTAATTCTGAAACCCAGGCAGGAATCCTAATATCAAAGAAAAGCTTATCCTCTCTTCTACCAACTCACCCCTATATCCACCCAGGTAAATTCTTTTAGATTAGGGAAACTAATGAGAATATGTGCAATGAAGTGAAACTAGAGGGTCCTCAAGAGCCAAATACACATTTGGTACAGTGCTTTGGGACAGAGGTTGATTTTCAAGAGGTTTTTTATTTTTAACATTTTCTTCTTCCTTCCCTCCCTCCTTTACTTCTGTAAGGCCAGAGGATGAAGCCGTGGCCATGTAGGTTCCCATTAGATCAAGCAGATGGTAAAAGAACAGTGGAGCCAGAAAATGGTGAACCGGTTCGTTTATTAAAGTCTCGGAACGGTGGACAAACAAAAAGTTTTACTTAGAGCCCTGGCTGGTTGGCTCAGTGGTACAGCTTCGGCCTGGCGTGCAGGAGTCCCGGGTTTGATTCCTGGCCAGGGCACATAGGAGAAGTGCCCATCTGCTTTTCTACCCCTCCCCCTCTCTTTCCTCTCTGTCTCTCTCTACCCCTCCTGCAGCCAAGGCTCCACTGGAGCAAGTTGGCCTGGGCGCTGAGGATGGCTCTATGGCCTCTGCCTCAGGCACTAGAATGGCGCTGGTTGTAACAAAGCAATGCCCCAGATGGGCAGAGCATCGCCCCCTGGTGGGCATGCCGGGTGGATCCCAGTAGGGCACATGAGGGAGTCTGTCTGACTGCCTCCCTGTTTCCAACTTCAGAAAAATACAAAAAAAAAAAAAAAAAAAGTTTTCCCTAAAACCGCTCCCTTTTCTCCCAGGGCTCCTAAGCCCAACTCTCTCTCTCTCTCTCTGCTCCCCTGCCCTCTCCAGCAAAAGAGCTGGGGGAAAAAACATTTTCCAGAAACAATGGCAAACAATGGCTCCTCCCAAGCAGGAAGGCAGTCCACAATTTCCAATCTGCCACCCTGAGGGCAAGCACCTCAGCCCTCCTTAGCTTATCCATACATGGTGCTGCCCTGCGTCAATGCAACAATTAGGCAAAATATAGTGAGCAAACCTGTTAAAACTTGTTTTCTCAACTCCTTCCTTCCTTCCATCCCTGCCTCTTCCCTAGCCTAGTGGTCTATCGCCTGTCAAGCTCAATTCTAAGTCATGTCTACGATATTTCTTCTCAGTATGCTTGGCCTTAGAATATGTTTGGAACTAGAATTAAAAAAAAAAAAAGAAAAGAAAAGAAACACACACATAAGGACTTTTTACCCTGTAGGTGGTAACCACTTACGCACAGCCTAGTCATATGGACAACTGTCCCTTTCTTTTTCTACCTTAGTCATTTCCTTTATGAAATCCAGGGGGTAGATTTCGATTCTTAAGGCTTCTTATATGTTTGACATTCTGTGGTTCTTAGAGTGCCTATCGGAACTAACTAGGAATAGATTATTGAAGTGTAAGAGGGGAAATACACTGCAACAGAAGCATTTAACAGTAGGAATGTTCTTTTAAATAAACATTTTGGGTTGCACAATGCTTTGCATAATTCTGGATAACAGTGCCATTTGCATTCTAATCCTGGCTGCCATGCTGGGAGAGAGATGAATCTCCCATTCTTCTGGCGCTTTGATTTCCTCAGTGGTTAAGCAAGGATGATGCATCCAATGCAATTTTCAGAATTTCTGATTGGATTATAACAAAACCTTTCATAATGTTTTTGGCTTGAAAGATTTCTCTCTGAGCCACATTTATGTTTTCATATTCTATTTTCCCCAAATAGTCATCAATACAATTCACAGAGGAAATATATCCATATAATTGAATTAATTTCCTTAAATCCTTGGATGATCCCAAAATGTTTGGCTGTGACTAATGAAGGAATTTGAATTTTTGGCAAACAGCGATCATTATGTACATGTTTCAAATATCTGCTCTTTTCTCCATAGTTAGAACAATCTGGTTTAACTAATTTCAAGAATATAAATGTCAATATTCAACAGCATTATAATATTATTTTGTTTAACTAAAACTCCCCCAATGACATAAGAAATCAAGATGCAAAAATTCCATTTTCATGCCAAAGCATGAAGTATACCAATCCTACAATACTAGAGTGAGATCAAATGCTGACATTAGAAATGATCTTTAAAAGAAACAACTTACTGAAAAGGCTTGATGTTACAGATAAGGAAAACAAGGAAGTAAAACTTCCTGAACAACCAGAGGTTACATTACTGTACTGATGTGTTTGGTCTTCACCATAATGCCATCATAGCCTCATTTTACCTAAGACTAATCTGAAAGCCAGGTATGTAAGTACAGCAACTTACCAAAATTCAGTGCTATGGCTGTAATCAAACTCCAGATTTTCTATTAAAGTTCCTGGTTCAGCGATCGAGCCAAAAACCTATTAATTCTACTTCAGCAGCAAAATACCAACAAGCTAACCAAAATATTTTCTCTCTGGGAGAAATCATTTATGGCAGAATACTTGTCCAGAGACAATGGGGGAATAATGGAACAACCTCTGCACTCCTTTTGGAGGATGACAAATCACTCCTTATGTAGAACATCAGGTTTATTCCAACCACATATCATATAACTAGGATCATAACTCACAATAATGTTATAAATATAACAGCTTTAATTTAATAAACATTTGTGACATGTCATGGATTTCAAAATACTATCTGAAAGTCTCATGTAACCTTTTAAAGTAAATAAAACAAATGAAACTAGTTGGAACAAGTTGATGCTCTCGCTCTCTCTCTCTCCCTTCCCCTTTCTCTCTATCAATCCAGTGGAAAAAAATTTTAAAAAGTAAATATAACAACCTCATGTTAAAGGTGAAATAACTGACAATTAAATAGGTGAATAATAACAATAATAATAGAAAATATTTGTATAAGGTTGACAATGGGTCAGGTACTAAGCACTTACTTGTATATTATTTATATCGCACATATATAACATTTAATATTCATAATATAATTCTCTGAGTTAAGTAATAATATTACACCCATTTACCACATAGAAAACTGATATACAGAGAGGCTAAATAACTTCTGCAAACCCAGAAAGTCTGACTCCAACAGCCATGTTCTTAAGCATTGCTTCCTACTCAATATCATACAACAGCAATTTTCAACCTTTATCATCTCATGGGATACATGAACTAATTACTAAAATTCTTCAGCACACCAAAAAATAAATTTTTTGCCAATCTGACCCCCCCCCAAAAAAGTATTTATATAATTTTGATTCATTCACACCAGCTGGCTGTTGTTGTGCTGGCTGTTGTTTTTTGTTTGACAACTAAGAGAAGAGAGATCAGTGACCCTGACTAAATAGGTATTTCATGTTTTAAAAATTCGTGTGGTCTGACCAGGCAGCGGTGCAGTGGATAGAGCGCCCGACTGGGACTTGGAGGACCCAGGTTCGAGACCTGGAGGTCGCCAGCTTAAGCGCAGGTTCATCTGGTCTGAGCAAAGCTCACCAGCTTGGTCCCAAGGTTACTGGCTTGAGCAAGGGTCACTCACTCTGCTGTAGCCCCCCACCCCACATCAAGGTACATATGAGAAAGCAATCAATGAACAACTAAGGTGCCTCAATGAAAAATTGATGCTTCTCATCTCTCTCCCTTCCTGCCTGTCTGTCCCTATCTGTCCCTCTCTCTCTGACTCTCTCTCTCTCTCTCTCTCTCTGTCAAAAAGAAAAGAAAATCATGTGGTACACCCATTGAAAATCACTGTCATAGAGAGTAAGTAGCCACAGAATGATTTCAGCTTTGGACTTGGATCCCAAAGCCAGTATTCTTTCTAAGGCTTCATTTTTCTCAACCCTGGCTGCTTATTAAAATAATCTGGGGAGCATTTGAGGGTACGATTTCCATTAAAGGGATGTAATCATTTTGTCATGTGTGTAAACTGAAGGAGTTTCATTTGAGATGCATGCTTTATCAAAAGTGTTAGTGAATCCAAAAAAAAGTGGATGAGTACCTTCCCTGTTCTCATCAGTTCTCAACTGATCGATTTGAACTGTGGGTACGCACTGAGGCAAGGCCCGGGCACATTTCCACTGGCCCCACCCAACCTAATAACCAGGGCCAGAAAGTCTGTCTGGGTTGAGCAGAAATGCTTTTATACCTTAAGATGTAGTTTTCATCATACCTCCCTCAACTTTTCACTCTGACAAAATTGCACTGAGTTCCAAATATGGGGAAAATGCTAAGAAATACGATGGTGGACACTGTGGGGAACTCGGATTTCTTCTCTTCAAGAAAAGCACAATCTAGTGGTGGAAATATAAATATTGGCAGCTAAATATAATTAATATTATAGTACTAAGGAGCCCTTTTGGCTCTGTACCCAAGTTCAAGTTTCTGCTCTGTGTGAAAAAATTTGAATGGGTTCTGGTATACTGCAGGGTTCAAACTGAGACACATAAAGGTGAGATATGGGGCCTTACAATGTGTTTTACTCCCATAAATGAGTTTAGACAACCTTGTGTGTTTTTAATGTACCCTGGAGAATTAGGTAGATCATTGTTATTGTAGTTGCTATTTTATTCTCCAACTACAAATTTACAGCATCTTCTCTTCAGTGGTTTGTGTCCCTGAGAACAAAATAAACTCAACATATTCCTCCTCCAACCGCTCATAAATATTAATGTTGTCTTCATTTACTGTTTGGCAAAATATGACAAAAATAAAAATGCACGACAGCAAAAAAGAGCACGCATACACCAAAAATATCTAGCTACTGTCAGAATACTTGTGTCATCATCATTATCAATAAAGGCACACTTGACAAGCACGCTCCATAAATTGCTCAGCCTACAATTCCTTCTAACCACTGACCTTTCTTAAAGGGTGCTGCTGCTTCTTTGGTTACTACTTGTAGAACTCCCATTAATTTTAAAGTTGTACAGTTTTCTCATGCTGGAACTAGAAACATAGAGATCAGTAACAATGAGCTAAGAAGATTTATAAAAGCAATCATCCAGAAACAGACTTTCAGAGCCTTATAATCTCCCCTCAAAGAGCTTCATATCCAAAAGCTCAAGTACAGAAAACAAACAAAAGAAGAACAGTTCAGGCTGGAGGGAGGGCAGAAATGGAGTCTCACCTAGAAGACAGTTCAGGTCTCTCCTCACAACCTAGAACAACCTGAAGCAACTGAATAGAGCCCTGTGAGTTCTGGACATTGCAAGTAAATAGCCACTAGTCCAGTGCATTTTATATATGCAGGACTAAAGTACCAAGCTAAATGAAGTGACTAAGACCACAGAATTAGTTAGCAGCAAAGCTGGGACTAACATTCCTATAACTTCTGTCCTCATACGGTGATTTTTTTACACTACTTCTTCTTCCTTCCATAGTTCAATTAGAACAAAGGACAAGTGGGACAATTATTAGAAAATTTATCATGACAGTTTGTTTTCCAGTGTTATCAAGTTAGAATTCCTATGAGGTTTGTCAGATACTCCTGGGATAACTATTGCATGTTGGACTAATAAGTAAAGCAGAGAGCCTCAAGATGTTTATCCTGTGTTCTTAGACATGAACAGCACATTTGAAAATCTTAGTAACCTAGATATCTAGCAGCCAAACAGAAGTTTGGCCACACTAAAAACTTGACCAGGATTTGAGATAGAATGGCTAGACCCTTCTTTAGTTTAATCATATTCCTAAGAGTGGTATTGAATTATACAACCTGGCCAATTCCATTATAACACTCTAATAAAACTCTGTTCAAAGACACAAAAAATTCTAAAGGCTGGTGGTATTTTATTGCAAATGTACTTATTTGATCAAACAAAAGACAAACATTATCCAGGAGAACAGATCCAATGTCACTGTCACCAGTTTGCAGTTTGGGTCTATTCAAACCCCTTCAGTAACTATATAATAAACTAAACTTTAGAGAGTATGAGAGGCTATATGATAAACTAGTGGCACAGTCATGATTCAAAACTATATTCTGATTCTCAGTCAGTGTTGTTTGCCCAAGCTGCTTTGTAATCTATGTTCTTCTTTTTCCTATAGAAGATGTTAGATGATATTCAAGATATACAAAACATTTCTAAGACTTTTCTTACTCCCTTTTACTAAGAAGAATAGATTCTTAGCTTAGTTAACCAAGGTAGGATTTTCTCTCTATAAAATGCTCTTGAGTAATTAATTACTCTTCCTGATAACCTTCAGCATTAGAAGAATTTCTCTTATTTTCTAATAAATATCTTTTTATCCTTTATGTTAGAAGGTCAAAATATGTAGCTACTTTACACAGTTTAAAAATAAACATACTAGGCCCTGGCTGGTTGGTTCAGTGGATAGAGCATTGGCTCCACGTGCAGATGTCCTGGGTTCCATTCTCCATCAGAACACACATGCTCTCACAGCCAGTGGCTCGGCTGGTTTGAGCATCAGCCCCACGAACATTGGCCTGGTGAGCATCGGCCCCAGATGGGGGTTGCCGGGTGGATCTGGGTTGGGGTGTATGCAGGGGTCTGTCTCTCTATCTCTCCTCCTCTCATAAAAAATAAATAAGTGAACATAATACATAGTACTGTTATTAGAATTTTAAAAGGTTGTATGTATTTATGATTTGGTCATTAATTGCATGATTACTGATATTGGTCATATAGAATGTTGTTAACCATAATACTCAGTATTTAGAATTTGATTACATTTAATACTAGATAAATATGAAGACATGGAGCAGAGAGAACCCTACGTGAATCCTCTTTCTTCTGGTAAGACAAAACATACTCGAGAGGTGTAATTCACTTTTCAAGTTAGCCCAAGAAAGGGGGGAATCTCATCTTCTTTCAAGTATCAATTCTCAAATGTTATAAAAAATGGTTAAAATGGTGGATTTTACCTCATGTGAATTTTATGTTTAAAAATAACAGTTGCCAAAGAGGGGTTCTATTTTCTGTCTATTCTATGGTTTACCCTCAGACTTGGGGTTTGTTTTTTTTTTGGTAACAATGAACACAGAATAAGAATTGGGAAATATTTCTTGTTTTAATTGACATCTCCTGAAGGGATAAACTGCTGGGGCACAGTTTCATGTAATAAGAAATAGAAGAATTGTTCTATGTAAGAAACAAAGTAATTACAAATTAGATATATAGAGGCTTAGTGAATGGCCAAATCGGTAAAATATAAGCGACAAGTTTCATTTTCTGAAATATGTGTTTGAATGTAATAGCATCCCTGCCTGGAAAAAGTGGGAGTATGAGTAATGAAAAGTGGATTTTAGTGATGGTAATGCTATATTATGTGGGGATTTTTTGTTGGGTGGTGATTTGCTAGAATAGCAAGTACTAGCAGAGATGTGAAAGACAAAGACAAAGCAATATGATAGAGATGTGTCTGGAAGATAGAGAGCTAGAAAGGAAGACAAGAAAAGCTGGTTAAGAGGAGCCAATTTACGTGAGCTGAGAAGGTTTCAGTATCAGCAGAGACGATGTTGGTCCAGGGTCATTTATGAAAGACAGGGGTGGGAGAATCGCCTGCTTAAAGAATTTCAATGACTAAACTGAAAATTTAAACCAAATAAGATAAAGAGAAGAGAATAAGGGAGAAAAGAGAGAAGAAGAGGTGGAAGGGAATGACTAAGAGAAGGAGGCAGGGGAGGAAAGGAAAAATGACCAGATTTTTTTTTTTTTTCAACAAAGTAGCAAGGCTTACTTTGTGAGGAAGAAAATAACAGGGAGGCCCTGGCTGGTTGGCTCAATGGTAGAGCATCGGCCTGGCGTGCGCAAGTCCCGGGTTTGATTCCCGGCCAGGGCACACAGGAGAAGCGCCCATCCCCCTCTCCTTCCTCTCTGTCTCTCTCTTCCCCTCCCGCAGCCAAGGCTCCATTGGAGCAAAAGATGGCCCGGGCGCTGGGGATGGCTCCTTGGCCTCTGCCCCAGGAGCTAGAGTGGCTCTGGTTGCAACAGAGCGACGCCCCAGAGGGGCAGAGCATCGCCCCCTGGTGGGAAGAGCATCGCCCCCTGGTGGGCGTGCCGGGTGGATCCCGGTCGGGCACATGCGGGAGTCTGACTGTCTCCCCGTTTCCAGCTTCAGAAAAATCAAAAATAAATAAATAAATAAATAAAAATAAAGAAAAAAGAAAATAACAGGGAAGGAGAGAAAGTAAAACAGAGGGAAAATCTATTATAGTCTAAAACGTGACCTAGATTTCTTTGTATCAAGTATATTTAAACAGTGAGATAATTACCCACATGGCAGTTACCTGTACTCTATACCAAAACAGAGGAAACTTTTGTTGTCCAAGTGTTTCTTTAACGAGAGCATCCAAATCACCTGGAGGGTTGTTAAGACCCAGATTTTGGGTCCACCCTTACAGTTTCTCATGCAGTAGGAGGCGGATGGGGCCCAAGAATGTGCATACCTACCAAGTTTCCAGATATGACTAAAATTTGCTGGTCATGGAACCACACATTGAGAACTACTGATTTAGAAAAGCAAGGGTTGGCTCAGAGGTAGAGCGTCAGCCTGGTGTGTGGAAGTTCTACATTTGATTCCTGGTCAAGGAACACAAGAGAAGTGACCATCTGCCTCTCCACTCCTTCCCCCTTCTTCTTCTTCTTTCTCTCTCTCTTTCTTTTCCCCTCCTGCAACCATAGCTTAAATGGTTTGAGCAAGTTGGTTCTGGGACACTGAAGATGGCTCCACAACCTCACCTCAGGTGCTAAAATAGTTTGGTTGATGAGAAATAAAGCAATAGCCCCAGATGGGTAGAGCATTGCCCTGTAGGAGGCTTGTTGGGTGGATCCTAGTCAGGGCGCATATAACAATCTGTCTCTCTGCCTCCCTGCCTGCCTGCCTCTCACTTAATAATAAAAAAAAAGAAAAAAAGAAAAGCAAGGGTACAAAGCAAGAAATCTTGATGGCCTGTGACTCTAAAATCTACAGAAGGATGGACGAAATTTTAGAAGGCAGAGGGTGAGGCAGTGGTTTTATAGAGCACTTGCCATCTGTTCTAGATCTTGGAGAAGAGAAACAGAAGAGAGCAACTTAGGCTATCTTTACTTTCATACAGCTGACAGAATACTGATATTAACAAATTTATATTTTAATTGTTGGCCAAGGATTTTTTGGTGTAATTTTTACATAGTAATTGTTCTTATTCATAACCATGGAAATTCAAGATGGTAAAACATATTATGAATTTCAGTCCTATGTATACAATTTTGCATACATCACGTTCTATACAAAAAGAATACATGTGTTATAATATATTCAATTATATGAGAATATGGGAATTAGTGTAAGCCAAAGCAGATAAATCAAGAAATCCAGCAGACTTGTGCTCCAAGGGTTAAAAGATAAATGTTGAGTTATTTACTTAAGCCCAAATAGTGTTTACCCCAAGGATAAATTTCTATAAAAGAAGCCTGAAGTAAAAACACCTTCAAGTAAGAGTTTTCAGAATCAGCAAATAAATTATAAGGCACTCAGTTAAATTTGAATTTCAGATAAACAAAAATTTAAAAAAAATATATAAAAAACATACACTATTTGGGATAAATTTATACTAAAAAGTTTGTCATTGTTTAATCTGAAATAAAAATGTAACTGAGTGTCTTGTATTTTGACAACTCAAATCCAAGTAGACTTTGACCAAACATTCATTCAATGAATGCTTAATATGTCATCAGCCTTATAAAGAAGAGAGAAGCATAGAGCTCTTCTGTGCCACACATAAGACAACAAAGAATAAAAGGATAGTCACACTCAGAGGTTTTAAGGGTGCAGTGAAAAGGAAGACCAATATGACTGGAATAGTCAAGGAAATGGAGCTTCAAAGCAAATATGACTTCAGCTAGTCCTGAATGTGGATAGAATTCGATTAGCTAAAAGCTGGTTCCAAAACTATGCAGATGAAATGAACATCATGACTATGAAGTGTAGAGTTGGACCAAGGACAGAAAGAAAATGGGGAAAGAACAGAATACTTCTGACTTGAGGGTGGGGTGAACACACAATACAGCATACAGAGATATGCTCTATAATTGGGCACCTGAAACCTGTATAATTATGTTAACTAGTGTCACCCTAATAAATTCAATAAAAATGGAAATAATATCACTTATGACAGACTGAGCCAATGAGGCCACTTTTCTCACCAGCTGTAGAGCACAAGGTCTCTTAGAGCACAATTACTGACCCTCATCAATATTTCCATGCACATCTATGACCGTCAAACCCATTCCCCCCTTTTTTTCAGCTTCACAAGAACCACATGGAGAGATCTGAATACAAAACCCATGGCAGAGTATCCAGATATTCTGAACCCTTAAGATAAAAATAGAATCTAATGCTTGGGGTGTTTTCAATCAGAAAATAAGTAAAACTTTGGTCCCAATATGAAGGGGAAACAGCTGTGTTAGGCTTGCTCACTTGCACTTTGCATAATCAGTGCATGAGGACATGGCAGGGCCACATGTGTATAGCCTCGGTAAGGCTAGGACTGCTTGGGCAGATTGCGGAATGCTTGCCTGCACCATGAAAAGTTGTTTTGCTGTTTGTTCACCTGATGCCTGAGAAGTGGTTTTCCCCTGCCTGTTTGCACGTCCGCCATTGTGAGAATCTATTAAACAGGAATGGGCCAATGCTTTTCTGGCTCTGCAGTTTCTCTACTATCTGCCTGAATCCAATGTGAACCTGCCTGGCCTCAACCACCAGCATTATACAATACATTTTCTGATTATAGTTTGAATAACTGGGTTGTGTTGCAGGGTCCAGTCTCAGTCTTGGAGTCAGAAAGTGTGGATCTTAGTCTCTGGAAAACGCTCACAAGTGAGACAGTCTCTGGGCCTTGATGCTCCAGCTGTAATGTCACAGTTTGGGATTTTATGATCTCTCTGGGCTCTTCCAATTTAGCATTCCCAGTGATTAATTGAATAAATCATCCATTCATTAAACATTTACTGAGAGCCTGCCATATGCAAGGTAATTTGATAGGAGCTGTGATGGATACAAAGAGAGTTATTTATTCATAGTTATTTATTCATCACTAGGCAAAACTATGAAGCAAGCAGTTTGCCTCTTTTTCCATTCTTAGACTGAGAGTCCCACTTGGACACTCCATAGAGGCTGGCCTCTGGCTTACTGAACTCAGGCTGCCAGAATTTCTTCTGCTGCCTCTCTTTTTTATCTTTATTTTACTCCCTCCCTTATATGATATTTCCTCAAGGAAATTCCACCTGTTGGCATTTTATTCCCTGCAGGGTCCTAGTCTCAACCTTTCAGAATGAGAATTAATTCATCTAACAAACTCAAAAGTGTCAAAGCCCCAAACAAACAAAGGGGGGTTACATCTGAGCAACCTGAAGATAAAGCTAGACTTTAATCTTTTTATTTTGCCTTCTACATATTAGTAACGTCATTCAAAAATTCCTTCAGATTAAACAAATAAAATAAAATGAAAGAAACATTTTTTAGGGTTCACTAGTGCTATTGTATATAATTTTATCTCGCAAAACCATCTTATGAAAACAGTTTATTATCTTCACAGATAAACCTGAGGCAAAGAGTAGGCAGCTAATTTGCCCCATGTCAAAAGCTCCAGGGCCAGGAGTAATCCAGATTTGTTTTAAAATTAAACCAATGTGTTTTAATCCATACATGTGGTTCCAGGCTGCCAGTATGTTTCAAATAGTTATGTGGTATGTCAACTCATGACAGGTGAAGTAACAAAAAGGTGTTTTTAAAAAAAAATAAGGTAGATTCAACTTATTTATAGTAACAGCAACTTCAGTGACCTCATTCCAACATTTTTGTTGTTGCTGTTTGGGGTAGAAGATTTACAACCCAAGTTAAGGGGTTACACATAATTCTTGCCACAGGAATATTTGCTCACATAGCACCATGTCTCATTTGTATTATAGTCGAGAAAAAAAGTCGGAAATTACTAAATGATAATCAGATGACTATGGGGATTCTTTTGGGTAGGTTTGTTCCAGTCTTATGCATATGTAGTGCTGGCCCTGCACCTTTAAACAGTGTGTGTGTGTTTGCGTGTGTGTGTGTGTGTGTGTGTGTGTGTGCACGCACATACACGTGCGTGCGTGCGCGCGCCAGAGGAACAGGGAAAAGAAATGGGAGGAGGTAACGAGATAGAACACAAAACTAAGAGGCAGAAACAGCTCTTTAATGCCCATAGTAGTTAATTTAGACCACCATGACATTAAGGTACCTGAGCTTTTAATGATTTATACAAAAAAATTAGAAGCTTTCGAGTTTCTATTATTATGTAGGTAGCTGTCTTTTTAATATTTTTATGACCCAGGGTCACTATGATAATCACACAATATGTTACAAAATACAATGATACCCTTGAGGATCATGTGTTAAGTATGCATGGTTCTACCCAAATGAGCTCCTGATCACTTGCTTTTTGTGGTCTTGGGCATTTTAACAAATGATTCCTATTTCCCTTGGCTGGCAGAAAAGGACTTCTAAGCAAAACCTGTTTGGGTATGAGACATACATTGAACCAATGGACTTACCAAGTTAAAAATTCAGAATAGAGCCCTGGCTAGGTGACTCAGTGGATAAAGTGTCACCCTGGTACACTGAGGTGATGGGTTAAATCCCCAGTCAGGGCATGTAGGAGAAGCAATCAGTGAATACACAACTAAATAGAACTAAGTGGAACACTGAGTTGATGCATTTCTCTATCAATTTTTTTTAAACCATTAGGATGGTGAGCATGGTTAAGCTTGGAAGGGCAATTAAAAAATATGAAACCAAAGTAAACCAGCACAATACTTGGTGCAAACTGAAGCAAAAATGTGAATGAAGGGATGGGTTCCAAGAAATTACAGGGAGATACCAAGCACAATCTAGGGACAATGAGCCAGGACCCATGTTGCTTCCTTATAAAGCAACTATGTTTCTTGGTTGTCTCTGATATTGTTCATTATTCATGGGTTCTCTGGCTCCTTAGTAGTGTATATTGCTACCTTCCACTGTCATTGTCTATGTGGAAATTCCTGTTGGCCCTTTGCACCATCTGTTGAAGCTATGGACTTGATAAGCAGGAAGACAGTTAATAAAATTATTAAGAAGGAATAAGCAAGTTCTGAATAGCAGAGTACTTGTGTTTGGGTCTGCCTCTGACATCTATTGTGACTTTCTGGATAACTTCTTAGTTTATTACTGGTTTTCATTTGTGCTTTAGACAGGGAGATAGCCAGATATCGATAGATGATTGCATTCGTTTTTTTAGACTTCCATAACAAAGTCCTACAAACTGAATGAGTTAAACAATAGAAATGTACTGTCTCACAGTTGTGGAGGCTAGAAGTCTGAGATAAGAGAATTGGTCATGTAAGTAGTTCTGGGGCAGGGAAAATCTGCTCCATGATTTTCCCACAGGCTCTGGTGGTTTACTGGCAATCTTTGCTGTTCCTCAATTTAGTTCTCTGCCTTCATTCTCACGTAACATTCTCCATGTGTGTCTTTGTGTTCAAATGTCCCATTTTTATAAGGACACAGTCATATAAGATTAGGGTCCACCCTAAAGACTTCATCTTAGCTATATCATATGCAAAGATCTTATTTCCAAATAAGGTCACATTTAAAGATACTTGGGGTTAGGACTTCCGATATCTTTTGGTGTGTTTGGGGGGGCACACAATCTAGCCCATAATAAATGTTACTCTGTGTGTGTGTGTACTGTAAGGGAAAAGGAACTATATTTAGGCTCCTATACGAATTGATTTGTGTGTGGTGGAACTTCTTTTACTAAAGTCTCCAGAGGTGGTAGAGTTCCCAGTTATACAGACAGACCCACCAATTCTGAGTAGATAGCACCTACTGAGTACCACACCACTTGGGGGCATGGCGCTCTACTCTACCAAAGTTTGGAAGATGTCAGGAGCTCCCTAGCCAGGTGTGATGGGAAAGGGGAGAAGGCACTCAGGACCCCAAAAATCAGAACAAAGATCTGTGATGACACAACCAAGCACAATCTCTGCCATCCCCATATTGTCACTGAGCAGTAAGAGGGGAGAAAGCACCTAAGAAGAAGTTAGAAAAGATAAAACTACTGCTTTGGAGTGACAAAAAGTAGGAGATCAAGATGAAACTAAATAAAGATAAAATAACAATTTTTTTGATGAGCTGTGGTTGTTAGTAGGTCCCAGATTTACACTTGTAAGTTCAACAGAATAATTTTCATTAATGTGAAGAATTATTTCCATACTCATTCAACATATATTCTCTGAGAATAAACCATATGACAAAAATTTTGATGACTGGGAATAAAATGGTGAAATAACCACAATCATTCCATTGAGGTAACAGTCCTGAATGGCTGGCTAATTTTTTGAGGTTAAAGAGATCAAATCTCATTTGCACAGTCCGTCTTACTTCCATTTTCTTGTGTGTAGAGATAATACTACTTAATTCAGTGTTATTGTTAAAATTAATTTAGCTCTATATTGAAATTGCTTAGCACAATGCTTGGAAAACATTAAGTTCTAATGAACACAATTGTCATTATAAATAATATATTACTATTATGATAACTATATATGTAGAACAGAGGAAGGAAGAATTAATTTTGATGAGAAAAGTGTAAGAAAGATTCACTGAGGAGTTGATATTCAACCTGGTCCTTGAAGACAGTGTTAGGATGAGAGTTTAGGCAATGGAAATTTAATAACACTTAATAGTTATCTAACTTCCCTACTGTGGACACTGAGTTTGTTCAGAATCACAATGCCTTGGCATTTTAATCACAAACTTATAACAAATACTTAAAAAAATAAATGATGGTTATTGCTGAGATATGTAAATTATAGATATTAATTGAAAAGGTAAAGAAGAGAGTAGGGGACTGTAACTGGAGATATAAAAAGAGTAGTTCAAATAAATCTATGTACCATTTGTAAATCCAAGTATTATATATTGCAGGACAACATCCTCTACCATCTATAGTTTTACTTACCAGACAGAATTTGGGATTCACAATACAGTTAGTGACCACCGATAAAAAGCAAGACAGAGGCACAGGATCACTTTATTTATCAGTAGTTAGAAGGCACACCAGAGTACAGTCTTTGATCCTCCTCCTTCAAAGCTGAAGGGTAACTTTGAGATAGGAGGTGACAATACACAAGCCTGATGTCGGAAAACTGACCACGTGAAGCACAGTTCAAAATACAGACTTCAGTGTAAAAATTTTTAAGGAGTGCTACCTCAAATGATAAAAAAAAAATAAAATAAAATAATAAGAAAGAAAGAAAATTAAAGAGTGAGAACTTGGAGAGTTCTCAAACTTCAGTAAGACCCTTAAAGAGCTCTGGGGTAAAAGAGTCTACAAATATCTTTAGGATAAAAGTTAAAGACAGAAAACAGAATGGATGAAAAGTAGAAACCATTCTTCAAAAAGTAAGTGTGGTAGAAAAATTAATTTGAAAAGATACAAATAATTCACAAATTGAAATATTATGTATGATTCCTAATACTTGAATAAGAAAAATTTAAAAACAAATTTTTTATATTTTGAACCAAAAGTTTGGTTAAAAAGATGGGTGTGGCCTGACCAGGCGGTGGCTCATTGAATAGAGCGTCGAACTGGGATGCAGAGGACCCAGGTTCAAGACCCTGAGGTCACCAGCTTGAGCGTGGGCTCATCTGGTTTGAGCAAAGCTCACCAGCTTGGACCCAAGGTTGCTGGCTCAAGCAAGGGGATACTCGGTCTGCTGAAGGCCCACAGTCAAGTACATATGAGAAAGCAATCAATGAACAACTAAGGTGTCGCAATGAAAAACTAATGATTGATGCTTCTCATCTCTCTCCGTTCCTGTCTGTCTGTCCCTATCTATCCCTCTCTCTGACTCTCTCTCTCTGTCTCTGTAAAAAACGAAAAAGAAAAAGAAAGGTGTGAAAATTCAGACAGGATGGTTAACCAATAGGAAAAACTTTGTAATATTGATATATAATATAATATGGTGAATATATTATGATATTTTAACATATAGGCATTAAAAGAATGAAATGGCTTTACACTAGTTCTTAAAGAAGATAACAACTATTATTTGGAAGTTTGGTCATAGTATAAATATGCTTTAGCATTAATCTGTATGGGACCAAAAACACAAAGCTGAGAGTAAAACCCTTGTAAAGATTTTGTGAATATCTGCAAAGAAATAAAGTATTCAGGGAGAGTGGTCAATGTAGTACCTTTCTAAAGGGTAATATGTTAAGTCAGGCTCTGTCTTTGAGAAATACAGATGGAACCTGAAATCATGGTCTAGTCAATAAGCATCCAAAGCTATATGCATGGTCCTTAGTGGGTCTGACGATGAATAAAATATGAATGTTGTTCTTAGAGTTCCTTTACTATAGTTCTTCAGTTACTAAATCTGTTGACAAAGCAAACTCTCATTGCCCTGGCTTAAATTTGCATCTAATTTATTTATTCAATAATCATTATTGAACTCCTGGTATTAAAACCCGAGAATACTAAAGTAAAAGGAAAGTGTTGTTTGTAAAGAGCACCATTTTCCCTGGCCAGTTGGCTCAGTGGTAGAGCATCAGCCCTCTGTGTGGATGTCCCAAGTTCAATTCCCAGTTAGGGCACACTGGAAAAGCACCTATCTGCTTCTCCATCCTTCCCCTTCTCACTTCTCTCTCTCTTCTCCTCCTGCAGCCATGGCTCAATTGGAAAGAGTTGGCTCTGGGCACTGAGGATGGCTCCATTGCCTCTGCTTCAGGCACTAAGAAGAGCTTGGTGGCTGAGCAACAGAGCAATGCCCCACATGAGCAGAGCATCATCCCCTAGTGGGCTTGCTGGGTGAATCCCAGTCAGGGTGCATGTGGAAGTCTGTCTCTACTTCCTCTCCTCTCACTGAATAAATAATAATAATAATAATAATAATAATAAGCACCATTAATGAAGACCAGGCATATGTAATACCACCATAGGGGTTATCTCTAGCTCTTCATGGTTAATTAGTAGAGAGCCAGAGATAAAGAAGAAAAAACTGAGATTGTATATCCTGAAAGGACTAAATTATGTTTTTACTGATAAAGGCAGAGTAGCTAACAAATTTGTTCCATGTTAGAAATGAATATTGGACCTTTTGCTTGCTGTTGAGTCACTGCTTTGTTTTTGGTGTAATGGGCTGTAGCCAATATTATAATTCATGAGTGTGTTCTCACCATGGGAATGAAACTAGAATGTTTGGGAAACAGGATTTAGGACATAAGAACAAGTCTAAGCAGACTACGGAGGAAAAGGTGGTGAGTGGCAAGAGCATGGGACCAAAGAGGAAAGTATGCAGCATCTGGGAAGGAAATAAATTGGGGCAAAGAAAAGGTGACAGAAAAAGTCTATGAAGCCTGAGTTCTGTACCCAGTGGGACTTGAGGGGCAACAGTCCTTTTCTGACCAGACTTCTCCACAACTGATTGCTCCTATTTTTGGAAATCACATAGAATGGGTCATTCCAGTAGGCTATCTTTTCCTAAGTGTGCTTTGTGAAAGACCAGTTGCATGAAATACTAATGCATGAATATGAACAATGAGTTCTCTGGTCAAATAAATTGGGAAACTCATGTGGTATCAGCCATGGACCCTTAGATAGTTCAGGAGTTCTTAATCTCATATGTGTTGGAAGTTGAAACTTTTGAGAAGTCAGAGGAAGTCTAGAAAACCATTTCAGAAAACACAATAAATACAAAGATTACAAAAAGATACCAATTAAATTAAAATTCAGTTAAAATATTTTAAGAAACAAATATTTAGTATAGGAATAAGTGTGCTTCTCTACTAATCCATATAAATAATATGTTATAGCATTTGTTTTCATAACTAATGTCATTTCAACACAGTAATAATAATAAATACTATTTCAAGATATCAACCAAACTGGCAATGTAATATAAAATATCTGTGATACCTAATGATGAGAAAGTTAAAGGTACTAAAAAGACTAAAGCCTTTTTCACACATTTGTAACTGAAGAAAATGGTAAATATCTTTTAGGGTTAGTGAAAAATAAAGGAGCAAATTTTTTATTAAGCAAGTGGATAATTGGTTTTTCTTCCCATCCAAGTTCAACAGTCTTGTTTTCTATCTAATGTTATCACTGGGGTCCTTGGATCCCAAATTAAGAACCCCTAGGAAAAGACTTTAATGAGGAGACTGCTAAAAGAAGTATAGGCAGTTATTCAAGGGATGCATAAGCAATAATAGGAAAGCCTGGACCTAAATCAGGGGAGGAGAAATAGTGTTTCTAGACCTTAGAGAGCGCTGGAGCATGCAGACAACCTGGCCTACAAGATCTGTAGTCATACAGGAAGCCAGCCACTGCCAGAGAATTGGCACCAAAGCAGCAAAAAAAAAAAAAAAAAACCCAAAAAAACAAAAAACTGGGAAGAAAAATCCATCTCCTCTTGCCTCTTTATCTTCTGCAGCAATCTTCTATCAGCCAGACCCAAAACAAGCTCAGCTGCCACAAAGCTCGAGTCATCCTTTTACAGGGGTTGGGCTCCAGGGAATACAGAGAAGGGTACAGAAGGGTAGAAAACAGGGTGGTATGGGGTGGAACATGAAAAGGGCTAGGTAGCTATGTTTCTTTCAGGTAGATGTTTTTCCAGATACTTCAATATACTAACATGCATTATGGTTATTCAGTACATTATTTATTGTTTATAAAAACTTTTACTCAGGATCCCTTTTTCAAGAAACATCATAGAGGATAAAGATTCTTTATAACCAAAGTTTGAACATGCTAGTTAGCTAGTGGTCTAGCCAGGGTGGCACACTAGTTAGCAATCACCTGAGAGAGACCAGAAAGACCAGAATTCTAGAACAGCTATAATTATTTGGCAGCAGTGATAGTTGAGAATGGAGAATTGTTGAAAGAAAATGTCTATACAACTTTGATACCTTGTCTTGATTTTTTATTAGAGATAGTTGACAAAGTGTCTGTAAAGCCAGTAGCCAAGGCCACCATCAGAGCCACCTGGCCCGTGCAGGTTCGCATTTGAGTCGGACAGACGGTAATGAAACAACAGAGCCACAAACTTGTGGGCCATTACCTTTAATCCTAGCTTGCAAGTAAAAACACACACTGGGCTCCTAAACCCACTCATTCAGTGCTCACAAAGCTACTGACTTATCTGAGTTTTCTAGTGTAAAGCCAGTAGCCATGGCCATCATCACAGCCGCCTGGCCAGTGCAGGTTCGCATTAGATTTGGACAGTCCATAAGGAAACAACGGAGATAAGAACTGGTGGGCCATCAGCTTTAATCCTAGCTTGCACCCGGTGGGCAAGCAATACACACAGTGGGAAAACATTTCCCTTTCCATTCAGAGATCCCAAAGCCACTGTCTTATTCGAGTTTCCTAGAATCAAAGGTTTCTAGCTCACCAGCCTTATTCACCTCTGTTCCCCATCTCCTTCTCTCTGCAAAAACTCAACACAAACTGGCTTCTGCTTCAGCACTCTGCCATCTTGGCTGCTTCTCTTCTCATCCACGTGGCCTTTATCTGCTTTCCTCTCTGCTCTCCTCCTAAAACGTAATCCCTCTTTTTTTAAAAAACCTTTTGGTGTGAAAGCCCTCCCTCAATACATATTAACATAATCATGTCCATCCCAAGCAAGAAGGACAACTAACATTATCACCTGGGTGACGGGCTTCCATGTGGGCAGCACCATCTTTAACAAAGTGAGCATAATATATTTTATCAGCCCAACACCTAGAATCAAAGGTTTCTACCTCACTAGCCTTATTCACCTCTGTTTCCCATCTCCTTCTCTCTGCACAAACTGGCTTCTCATTCAGCATTCTGCCATCTTGGCTGCTTGCCCTATCCTCCACATGACTTTTCTCTGCTTTCCTCTCTAATGCTAATCTCAGGAACCGAGAGAGAGCAAGCTCCCAGTTTGCCTCACTTTACAGTGTAGAAATTCAAACCTTTAATCCAATATACAAACAAGGAAGTCTCCAATACAAAATCACTCATCTGAGGCATAATGAGATTACTCATGAGTGCACCAACCCTTTACATGCAACAGTCAAGGGTGAGGGGAAAAGCTTAGTTTTAAAACTAAGCTTTAGGCTATAAGAATCCTGCCTGTCCACAGCCTGTCCCCCAAACCCAATGCAAACTATAAGCGAGCAAACACATACATCATATTTGTAAACTTATTTGACCCACAGTGACCATACCATTATAGCCATTTGGTGTGCCCATTCTCTTCTACCTCAATCAGCAACTTTAAACGTCTTCATATCCCATGTGGTCAGCTTGTTCCTGGGCAAATGAGAGTGTTCTATAGCTTTTCCAATGAGAACATTAGTTTGAGGTAACCATACTAATCAAGGTATATTTTTTAAACATTACAAATAAACCATTGCATATCTTCGACTACTTCTGTTACCTAGCTCACTAGGACAGCATCTTGGCACAGATCAGCAAAGACTTAAAAATTACTTCATTGAGAGGTAGAGAAGAGAAATAAATAAGTTTTAGTTAATTGCTTGCAAAATTGGGAGCCCCAATTCTTCACTTATTTCTGCATCTATACCATTTGCAATGCAACTTTGCAGCTCCTCCCTTTAAGGGGTGGAGTCTATTTCTCACTCCCTGTGTCAGGGTTCCCTTACAACTTGCTTTTGGCCATTAAAATATTGCAGAGATGACAGTGTGCTCATTCTAAGACTAGGTATTATAAGACCTGTCCTGCATCTGCTTGTTCTTTTGGAACTCTTCCCAGCTGCTATGTGAATGAGCCTGAGCTAGCTGGTTGGAGGATGAGAGACCAAAGGGATAAGAATCAAATCAGACCATTTGTTTAAGCAAAGGCCTCAGACATGTGAGAGCCAACCCAAGATCAGTTAAGATGGTCCATGGCTGGCATGAGTCGACCACAAATTTATAAAGAAGTCCATCCAAGACTAGAAAGTACCAAACAGATCCCAGCTTATAATTCTGACCTGAAAAATCATGAGCAAAATAAATGAATATTGTTTTCAGCCACTGCATTTTCGTGTCATTTGTTATGCACCAGTAGCTAACTGATATAGTAAAGAACAGAATATAACTCTATCTGGCCCAGTGTAGTACACGATATTGAAACAAATGTGGGGAGCATAAAAATATCAGGTTTCTTGTGCTTGAAAACTAAATGGGAGAGTCTGACAGAAAACACAGAATTGGGGTATCACAAACATTCAGCTCTGAAGACCTTACATTTGTGTGTAGGACTAATACTAAAGGAAACAGTTACAGATCCAGGTGTTGTAGAGGAGGGTAGTGACCACAGTCCATAAAGAGAAAGGGCAATAAGAAACACACTCATAAGCTCTTCTGTATTACGTTTCCTAAAATCTTGAATTTTGGCATGATGGAGCAACAGTGCTTATAACTTGGCAGCCTCTAGCTTCCTCGTGGAATCTTAGTGAATGTGTTTGTGTGGTCAGGAGTCTTAGGTCACTGCTGGCAGCTGTGGAGAAGTGTGGTGAGCATGCTAACATAATATATTTATAGGAAATCCTTGCCAAATTCTTTAGTAAGTTCACGGGTAACATCCAAACAATAATGGCTCCTGCCAACCAAAAAAGTGTTCTTCTATAAGATAGTCTTGAAAAGTTACTCTACCAACGTCAAAAAATTCTATTTCTTCAAATAGGAAGTTGAAAGCTGTACAGGAAAACTGTACATATGTTAAATGTTGTAATGCTGACAAAATAAACACCTTTGGATATAAGATTTAAAAATCATAGGAGTGGCAAATTTTAATCAGTAACAACCACTAATAAAAGCATGGGCTTTGGCACTAGATGAACCTGGATCTGAACTCTGATTCTGCCCATTACAAGCTATATGACCTTGTCCATATTGCTTAACTTATCTAAGTTTATTTCCTATTTTAGTATATAATTAAAATAATATTGTCTTCATAGGATTACTGTGAAGATTAAATGAGATAACATACCAAACAACTGATACAGTGTCTTGTATACCACAAGTGCTCAATAAATTGACACGGCCAGTTCCCTATGTTGAAGGTAATGTATAATCTCCACGAAGAATCTGTTGTGGCTATCATAGTGTTCAAATTGAAAGAGTTTTATCAAGAGCTCAATCACACTCCTTGAGGCCGTGAAAAGCATGACTGAGTTGCAGATAATAAGCAAAATGGAGAAAGAATGCATTTTTGTTTGACGCTGTTAGTCACAGTCCAGGTGCTATCCAATTTCCAAAAGATTGTGTACCAAACTTAATTTGAGAGTTACTTTCTGGAAACAATTTCATACATGATGGTTAGGCTCTCAAGCTACCTCAGAAGAATATATCTGATCCATAATATTGTTGGCTAAAGTACTTTTAACTTGGTCCCAGAAGCAGAATCTCATGTGGTAGAAAAGAAAGCCATAGTAAAGGAGAGAAGGGGTATTATAAAGAGGGGGCATTAATAAGTGAGAAAAAAAAATATTTATGATGTACCCTTTAGGTTCCAGCTTTGAACAATGGGCATAGAAGTTTTATTATTAATCTTTATAGAATCTCCTTGGCAGGCATTTCTCTCATGCTACCAGTACACACACATGAACCACAATAACAGCAATAGTTTAGAAGTTCAGAGATATTAATTTGTTTAAAGTTATATAACAGTCAAATAATGAACAAAGAGCATTTTGAATGCAGTTAAGTCAGTAACTAATCAGAGTGATCAAAAAAAATTTCAGCTAATAGACTCCAGGTCGTGCCATTTGTATGGGGGGGGAAATCCTTTTAAGTTATCCAGCTATAAAATACTTTTAAAAAGGTTGTGTGCTTGGCCCTGGCCGGTTGGCTCAGCGGTAGAGCGTCGGCCTAGCGTGCGGGTCGCGGAGGACCCGGGTTCGATTCCCGGCCAGGGCACACAGGAGAAGCGCCCATTTGCTTCTCCACCCCTCCGCCGTGCTTTCCTCTCTGTCTCTCTCTTCCCCTCCCGCAGCCAAGGCTCCATTGGAGCAAAAATGGCCCGGGCGCTGGGGATGGCTCTGTGGCCTCTGCCACAGGCGCTAGAGTGGCTCTGGTCACAACATGGCGATGCCCAGGATGGGCAGAGCGTCGCCCCCTGGTGGGGGCGTGCCGGGTGGATCCCGGTCGGGCGCATGCGGGAGTCTGTCTGACTGTCTCTCCCCGTTTCCAGCTTCAGAAAAAAGAAAAAAAAAAAAAGGTTGTGTGCTTGCATGTGTTTAAGTGTGTGTATGTGTGTGTGTAATGTCTTATTTAAATATATATTTGACTGTAATTAAGTAAAATCTAGGCAAATTATATAAAAATTTTCAAGTAATACAGAAAGGTATAAAATAAAAATGAAACATCTCTCATCACCTAGAGTTTTACTGTATTGTTCTAATAAAATACATATGACTATTACATATACCTACATAAAGGAGAACATACAATGAATACTTTGTACATCACTTAATAATATACCTTAAAGCACTTTCTACATCATTGTCAATAGATATAGCTCACCATTTTTCATAGTTGAAGGATATTCTGTTCAACACATTAAGTCAATTTACTGGCAGTCCCTTGTTGAAGGGAAATTTTTTCAGGTGTTTGCTATCACAATGTACATCTTGTTCAGATATCTTATCACACTGTAGCAAAAGCATAATACTAGAGTAAATCCTGAGCTGTGGAGGTGCTAGGTCAAAGTTCATGTAAATTAAAAATTTTGATTAATAATGACCAATGTCCTTTAAGAAATGTTGCATCAGTTTTTAGCTCCAGTATTATTGTCTAAAATGCCTTCTTTCTTTATATCCTTATCAATGCTAAATATTACTGGATTTTTTAATTTGTGCCAAACTCATAGGATAAAAATTCTTATTTTGATTTTGATTTTCTTTTTTTTTTTCTTTTTTTTTTGTATTTCTCTGAAGCTGGAAATGGGGAGAGACAGTCATACAGACTCCCGCATGCGCCCGACTGGGATCCACCCGGCACGCCCACCAGGGGCGACGCTCTGCCCACGAGGGGGCGATGCTCTGCCCCTCCAGGGCGTCACTCTGCTGTGACCAGAGCCACTCTAGCGCCTGGGGCAGAGGCCAAGGAGCCATCCCCAGCGCCCGGGCCATCTTTGCTCCAATGGAGCCTTGGCTGCCGGAGGGGAAGAGAGAGACAGAGAGGAAGGAGGGGGTGGGGGTGGAGAAGCAAATGGGCACTTCTCCTATGGTCCCTGGCCGGGAATCAAACCCGGGTCCCCCGCAAGCCAGGCCGACGCTCTACCGCTGAGCCAACCGGCCAGGGCGATTTTCATTTTCTTAATTATGTATGACATTTATCATTTCTATGTTTACTTGTCATTTATTTAATTTTGTGAATTGTTTTCACTTATTGGGTATTTATCTTTTCTAAAATTGACATTTATTATTATTATTATTATTATTATTATTGATTTAAACAGGTTATTTGAAACCAAGAAACTGGCTTTTATTTTTTTTCAGGTAGCCAGCATATTTTTTAGTAAGGAATACTTTTTTACCAATAAGCCGCTTCTTTGACTTCAATTTTACCTTTGTAAATGTAGTTGTGGTCATGCAGGTTCACACTGGATTCAAGCAGATGGTAAAGGAACTGTGCAGCCAGAGAGAGGATGGTGGCTCGTTCTGTTTTATTAGAGTCTTGCAACAGCCAATGAGCAAGCAGGCAGGGAAAACTACTTCTCTTTCTCTCAGGGCTGATGAGCAAACAGGCAGTGGGGGAACCCCTTCTCCAGCAAACAACAGCAAAAAATGGCCCCTCCCAATGGCAGCAGGCAATCCACAATCTACAATCTGCCACCCTGAGGGCAAGCACTCGCAGCCTTACATGGACTATACACACGTGGTGCCCGTGTTCATGCACCAATCAAGCAAAGTACAAGCAAGCAAGCCTAACACACTTGTTTGTCCAACAGTAAACAAATTTGATTATGATTTGACCTTACCTTAAATTGGCTTATAAGAGAATGTTCTGGTTATGCTTTTAGGAGTATTCTGGCAAGTGTAACAGTTATATTTCCTTTTACTAAATCATAAATTAGCAATCTGGTTTTAAATATACTATTCAAGAATGTGTGTGTTTGTGCATACCTGTTTGGTTTTTAATCTTTGTCCATTTGAAGCTTGAGAGACAGATCCAATTTTGGTGGATGAAGAAATCATTTTCTAGCCCTGGCCTGTTGGATCAATGGTAGAGCACTGGCCTGGCATGTGGATGTCTCGGGTTCAATTTCCAGTCAGGGCACACAGAAGAGACAACCAGCTACTTTTCCTCTCTCTCCCTCCCACTTCCATCTCTCTCTTTCTCTCTTCCCCTCTGCAGCCATGGCTTGACTGGCTCGAGAGCATCAGCCCTGGACACTGAGGATGGCTCCATGGAGACTCTGCTTCAGGCACTAAAAATAGCTTGGCTGTCAGCCTGGCCCCAGATGGACAGAGCATCAGCTCCAGATGAGGGTTGCTGGGTATATCCTGGTCAGGGCACATGTGGGAGTCTGTCTATTTCCACTCCTCTCACTTGGAAAATAAGAAAAACATCATTTTCTGATCCTACAACACTGAGAATAATACATGAGGTCGTTGTTATGCCAAGTCCATGCTGCTCTGCAAGATGCCTTGGTGTGTTCCATGTGCCAAGTCAGTAGGCTTCTTCTGACAATTTCCCAACCCTGACTTTTATGGGACATCCTCGGCATCAATGGGAAAAAAATGTATAGATAGGGTTTAGGTCACTGCTGCTCTTTGTTAAACAGGAAGCATTGTGGCGAGATGGATTGTTAGGAGGCAGGAGACGTTAACATTTGAAGAGAAGATTAGATGCTGCACAGGGAGGATTCAAGGGATTGGGAACACCGAACCTCTGAACTCTGTGCCCCTCCTGAGAGCCTTGTAAAGGTTCACATTTGCTCATCTCAGTTCAAGATTGTCAATGATTAACATGGGCTACAATTTTGTGTCTTCAAGACCACAGTTTGTCAAACAAATAATCAGGAAATAAATAATTTGAAGACCTTGATGTGTTATATTCAAGCTCATGTTCATGCAAAATATGTTGTATTTTAAAGAATTTTATGCTGCTTTCCATTAAAATCTTCTCAAATAATAAAGTAAATCATCTAGGGCTAACTTTAAAAATAAAAATGGTTACTGAACAGGATCAGCTACCTTTTCAGCATTTTAAATTACATGACAGGATTAATTTTAGATAGAGGTATCATACTATGAGAACTTCTAGTCATTTTGTAAATTGTCAAATTAATTTTAAGAAAATTGCCAATTATACAATTCTATAATTTAAAAAAGTACTGGTAATACATAAGTGATTATATATGTCTTTGCCCACAGCTCTGCAGTAATCATTGAGCATTGATTCTTTCTTCTTCTGTTTCATCATACTTTACGTGCTTCTCACGGGAAAAGCACTGACATTCTTCAAGCATTTGGCAACAAGTGAACACTCAGCTCCTATATTACCGTGTCATCTGTAAGTGAATGAGAGTTGTCTGCAGGAAAGCAAAACATCCAAAACTATGAGCTGCAGCTAATTATTTTCAGTTTTGAAACATTGAGATATTGATTTATTATAGATAGATATATATACCTATCAATCTATCTATATATCCACCTACCTATAAATACATATTACCACTTACATTATGTGATTCAAATATATAAAGTATAGCTATAAATGAATTTATGGATAGCTATAGACAGAATATATCTGGATTGAAATGTAATTATGAATTTATATAAACTAAATTCTTAAATAAGGTAATATCTGCACAAAAATATATAAATAACATAATGTGTGTTATTCACTCAAAACACATATATTATTTGAAAAATGCTCAACATTTTTAACAGTTTCCTTTGTAGCAAAATGCATGTGTGCTTATTTGCACTACCCCCTTTATTATATTTATGGACAAAATAAGCATTCTTGATTTTGAAGGGCAATGACAATCCGGTTTCAATAATGAGGGTTTAGAAAAATGCTCTTTTATCCTTCTGACTCTTCAGAGAACCAAGATTCTCTAGGCACAGATCTTTAATAGCTCCTGTTTAGATTCAGGTAGATTGAACAATATAAAATATAAATAGCAGATGTTACTTTCAATTTAAATGCAATTAAATTATCCAACCAAAGGAAAAGCATTCCAATTTATAATTAGCCTCCAAATAAATAAAAAACCTATTCCTGTCTACAATGAAAGCTTAGGTCTGTTATAGAACAGTCATTAGATCATGTTCTTCTACTGCTCACAGACACCATAAGCTGTTCCTTAAATCTATGCACTTGTTAGAAAAAAAAGGAAGGAAGGAAGGGAGGAAGGGAGGAAGGGAGGAAGGGAGGGAGGGAGGGAAGGAGGAAGGGAGGGAGGAAGGGAAGGAGGGAGGGAGGGAGGGAGGGAGAGAGAGAGGGAGGGAGGGAGAGAAGGAGGGAGGGAGGGAGAAAGAAAGAAGACATAAATGGGCAGATGATACTATGTTAGCCAAACTTCCTACTTCCTCCAGAAGTCAGAAAGTTTGATACGGTTTTTGTGTCCTCCTGCCATTTTACAGAATGAACTCAGACTCTATCCTGGGAACACTGAAAAATATAAATTTTCTGATGCAGTTTACCTTAATAACACTATATATTAGATGTGATCAGAGTTTTGCTCAGTATGAAACTTCTTTGTAGATAGTCATTTTATTTCTATCTAGGCTGAAAGATTATAGTCCAATGAGAATTTCTAACATGTTATCTTTTCTATAACAATTTGTTCTGCCCATAAGTAAAATAATGGAACCAGACAAGAACAGATGCCAAATTCCCTCATTATGTGTATAGTAAACACGTGTCTTCAGAATCCATAAACAAAAATCTGAACAAAGTTAGGGAATCAGTTAAATAATCATTCTGCATGCTGCTAGCAATATTCTATTACTTCCTGACCTTCAGTCACGTCTTCGTGTAACCTTTTCCTCCTCTTCCATTAAATGTTTAAACCTCTCTTTGCTTGTGAAGATTTCCAGACTCTGTGCTTTTCAACTTTGTTCTAATCCCCTCCTAAAAGCTCTTGCACCTTTCATTCTCTCTGTCAACAAGATGAATCCTTCAACCCGTTTCACCTTAAAAAAAATGCATTTATTTAAGTCAATTTACTCTTAAAACAATCTAATTACTAAATATCTGCCATTTAATATTTTAAAAACAAGATTCAAGCAATGAAAGAAAAATGATTAGTTCACATGACCAGGCATCCATATAAAGTATTCCTTGACATCCTATTGCTTACAGTGCTTTCAAACGTTTTCTCCATGGCAACACACATGAATGACATTCTGATCAATGACCGAATCTCATATGTGAATCCAGGTATGGGAGCAACCACCAGCAGTCAGATGCAACTCCACAACACCTTTCTTTCCCACTCAAGTAAGCATAACAGAATGTAAATAACCAAGACTAACATCATCACACTAGTGATCAAGACTGTTCAATTTTTTTAAACCAAAAGCGGAGTAATTTGCAAATGTGGACAGTTTATTAACAATAACAAATTGCTCGCCACACACCTTCTAAATTATCACAACTCATCAGTGTGTTGTGTCTTTGTGGTTAAGACCTCCTGTTACAGGCTGTCATTTTTCTCATATACTTTTTCTAAACCTTGTTATTCATTAAACAATGTTAGGCATACAAAAAAGTCCTTTATTGATTTTATAGCAAGGTTCAAAAATATGTGAGATCAGTAAAATCCAATAAGGTACAGGAGTGTCTGAATTAAAAAGTTGCTCCTATATGAGAACATCAGATGTAGACTAAGTTTAGTCTAGTCACAGTGGAGAAGAGAAAATCAAAACACATTACAAACACTTGGAGCTGACGGATTAATCAACCCACACTTCAGAATCATTGACTTCATATAAAATCTCAAAATTCCAATTAAAATCTGTAAAGCTGTTTACCAGTGCTTGTGATACTCTATAATTGTATTGCTTAAAGTAGTGGCCAGTAGTCATCTGTGGCCATTTAAGATGAAAATAAATTAAAAATGGTCATGGAAGGAGACTTGACCTGGGGTGATGAATGCATGATGCAGTATATAAATGATGCGTTGTAGAACTGTATGCTTAAAACCTGTATAATTTTACTGATCAATATCACCCCAATAAATCCAATAAAAAATATGGTAATATTCATATGGTCAATATAAATTTATTAGGGAAAAAGAGATTAAAGAATGAGGTGTCATTTCATTAAGGTATGTAAAAAAATGAAAATGCTACTTTATATATTGGGCAGCAAATATGTGAAATCTGTTGAGAGATGATACAGACTTAAAAGGAAATAGAATTATGGGAAATGAGTGATTGATAGTTTCATTATTAAGAAAAACTAGAAAGTGTAAGATACCAAAACTAGAATTGTGTAACAGTGATCATCACAACAATAGCTATCACTTATTGAATCCTTGCTGTGCTCAATATTTCATGCTCATAACCACCCACCCTCTGAAGCGATGGTGAAGATGTCACTGTCAGAGATAAAATAGCAGTCTGGAAAGCAGTAAGGTCTGACTGATTTACCTCTTTCTTACTTTCTTAAGTGAAATTTTTCAAAGCCTCTCACAGGTACACACAACAAAGTGATGAGAGAATAGATAATGTCTAATATCAGTCAGTGAAGACATATACATTGCCAATGTGAAAAGTCCTCATTTAAGTTTTAATTTGCCTATTTCTTAATTATCCTTGTTATGTCCTAATTTTTTCCACTAAGTTTTGTATCTGGTATTCACAATCATTTTCAAGGCTGACATTAAAATCTGCTGTTGGTAGGTTTGGGTGAATAACTTAATTTTCATGTACCTCTTAAGTTTTTGTCAGATTATTGTTGATATTAGAAAAAAAATCTCAGTCCATCTTAGTCTTCTTAATATTATACCTCTTTTAGTGTTTTTATCACCATTCATAGAAGCAGAACTGTTATAAGTGAGCATACATTTCAGGAAAGAATCAACACTTGATTGCCTACAGTATTCATCTCACAGTGTCTGGAAAAACCTTTGGGAAAGCTAATTATTAAATAATCAATAATAATAATCACTTAATTAAAGATAGCATATGTGTGAACAACTAACCCAATCCCTGGCACATAAAACTAACTCAACAATTGTTTCTTTTTCTCACTTTTCTACTCTTACTTCCTTAATTGTCAGATTATAATATAAATTGTGATTACAAGTATATTTGGCTAAGTGTCTTCCTCTTTAATTCAAGATAGTCATGGGGAAACAAAATTTATATTTCAAATCTATACATATGGCTTTAAGAGAATGACTGCTGATTCTGACTTTCAAATCTCTAATAATTACTGTTTATGCTAATAGATACTTAGTCTACATGTATTTCAAAAGATTGTCAATTTAGGATCATGCAGCTAAAGATTACATATGTATCTTTTTTTTTAATTTTATTTTTTTAATGGGGTGACATCAATAAATCAGGATACATATATTCAAAGATAACAAGTCCAGGTTATCTTGTCGTTCAATTATGTTGCATACCCACCACCCATAGTCAGATTGTCCTCTGTCACCTTCTATCTTGTTTTCTTTGTGCCCCTCCCCACCCCCTTTCCCTCTCCCATTCCCCCCTCCCCCCCCCCGTAACCACCACACTCTTATCAATGTCTCTTAGTTTCACTATTATGTCCCACCTACGTATGGAATAATGCAGTTCCTGGTTATTTCTGATTTACTTATTTCGCTTCGTATCATGTTATCAAGATCCCACCATTTTGCTGTAAATGTTCCGATGTCATCATTTCTTATGGCTGAGTAGTATTCCATAGTGTATATGTGCCACATCTTCTTTATCCAGTCATCTATTGATGGGCTTTTTGGTTGTTTCCATGTCCTGGCCACTGTGAACAATGCTGCAATAAACATGGGGCTGCATGTGTCTTTATGGATTACATATGTATCTTAACAAGAAAATATATTCATGGAAATATATTCAAGGTTCTTCTAAAATCTGGATATAGTAAAAGTTAGTGAAATCTTTATGTTAAGAAAATGTTATAGAATTTAAGAAGCTGACTATATTAAAAACATATTAAAATTTGAAACATAATGAATAGTTCATGCAAGAAAGATCTAGAACCCTTCCTGAAACAGGACACCTATCGCAAGTAAATACTTCTGTATTTTCCAGTGTATAAGACGCTCCCATGTATAAGACCCACCTTCATTTTGGGGATCGAAACTTGAAAAAAATGTATTAAATAAAGTTACTGAATTCAAGTTTTATTCATCATAAAATTCATACAACTCCTCAGCACTGTCAAAACTCCCAATCATTAGCTTGTCCTCATCTGTGTCTGATGACGAATCACTGTCTTCATATATTGCCTCATCCTTAGTTCCATCAATGGCATTTGAAATGCCACAACCACTGTATAAGATGCACCAAGTTTTTAACCTCAAATTTTTCAAAAAAAGGTGCATCTTATACATGGGGAAATACAGTATCTAATTTTCTTTATCTCCTTTTTTTTTAAAGAAAAGAATTGTAGTAAGTTTTCTTTTATTCAGGACAGAAACCTAACATCCACCCTGGGACAAGAACCCCCAGCCATCCCACTTTAAGGATTGATGGACTCTTGGCAATTGGTTCTTTGGCCCAATGAGTCAAGCATGAGTAATCATTTTTTAAATTAACTTATTTAGAAATTAAATTTAATGGGGTGACACTGATCAATAAGAGTACATAAGTTTTTTTAAATTAATTTGAATGGGGTGACATTAATAAACCAGGGTACATATGTTCAGAGAAAATATCTCCAGGTTATTTTGACATTTAATTATGTTGCATACCCATCATGCAGAGTCAAACTGTCTTCTGTCACATTCTATTCGGTTTTCTTTGTGCCCATCACCTCTCCCCTCCTTCTCCTCCCCCCCCCCCCCAATAACCATCACACTCTTGTCTCCTAGTCTTGTTTTTATGTCCCACCTATGTATGGAATCATGCAGTTCTTAGTTTTTTCTGATTTACTTATTTCACTCCATATAATGTTATGAAGATCTATCCATTTTGTTGTAAATGATCCGATGTCATCATTTCTTATGGCTGAGTAGTATTCCATAGTATATATGTACCACATCTTCTTTATCCAGTCATCTATTGAAGGGCTTTTTGGTTGTTTCCATGTCTTGGCCACTGTGAACAATGCTGCAATGAACATGGGGCTGCATGTGTGTTTACAGACCAATGTTTTTGAGTTTTGCTGGGTCATATGGTAGTTCTATTTTTAGTTTTTGGAGGAACCACCATACTTTCTTCTATAATGGTTGTATTACTTTACATTTCCACCAACAGTGGATGAGGGTTCCTTTTTTTCCACAGCCTGTCCAACACTTGCTCTTACCTGTCTTGTTGATAATAGCTAATCCAACAGGTGTGAGGTGGTATCTCATTGTAGTTTTGATTTGCATTTCTCTAATAACTAATGAAGATAAGCACCTTTTCATCTATCTGTTGGCCATTTGTATTTCTTCCTGGGAGAAGTGTCTCTTCATGTTCTCTTCCCATATTTTTAATTAGATTGTTTGTTTGTTGTTGAGTTTTATGAGTTCTTTGTATATTTTGGATATTAGGCCCTTATCTGAGTTGTTTTTTGAAAATATCATCTCCCATTTAGTTGGCTGTCTGTTTTGTTGTCAGTTTCTCTTGCTGTGCAAAAACTTTTTAGTCTGCTGTGATCCAATTCATTCACCTTTGCCTTCACTTCTCTTGCCTTTGGAGTCAAATTCATAAAATGCTCTTTATAACTAAGGGCCATGAGTTTAGTACCTATATTTTCTCCCATGTACTTTATTGTTTCAGGTCTTATAGTTAGGTCTTTGATCCATTTTGAATTAATTTTAATACAAGGGGACAAACTGTAGTCCAGTTTCATTCTTTTGCATGTGGCTTTCCAGTTTTCCCAGCACCATTTGTTGAAGAGGTTTTCTTTTCTCCATTGTGTGCTGTTGGCCCCTTTATTGAAAACTGTTTGACCATATATATGTGGTTTTATTTCTGGGCTTTTATTCTGTTCCATTTGTCTGAGTGCCTATTTTTCTGCCAATGCCATGCTGTTTTGATTGTCATGGTTCTAGAATATAAATTGAAGTCAGCTATTTTAATGCCCCCAGCTTCATTCTTTTTCCTTAAGATTGCTTTGGCTATTCAGGTTTTTTTATAATTCCATATAAATCTGATGAGTTTTTGTTCCATTTCTTTTAAAAAATGTCATTGGAATTTTGATGGTAATTGCATTGAATTTGTATATTGCTTTGGGTAATATGGTCATTTTGATTATATTTATTCTTCCTATCCACGAACAAGGAATAGTTTTTTCTTTGTTATGTTTATTCCTAGGTTTTTGTTTTTTTTTTTTTTTTTTTTTTTTTTTTTTTTGCTGCAACCATGAAGGGGATTTTTTTTAAGTTCGTTTTCTGATGTTTCGTTGTTGGCATATAGAAAGGCAGTGGACTTTTGTATATTAATTTTGTATCCTGTGACCTTACTGTATTGGTTTATTGTTTCTAGTAGTCTTTTTGTGGAGTCTTTGGGGTTTTCGATGTATAGGATCATATCATCTGCAAAAAGTGAAACCTTTACTTCTTCTTTTCCAATATGAATGCCTTTTATTTCTTATCCTGTCTGATTGCTCTGGCTAGAACTTCTAGCACCACGTTAAATAAGAGTGGAGAGAGTGGACAACCCTGTCTTCTTCCTGATTTAAGGGGAAAAGTCTTCAGTTTTATGCCATTTAATATGATGTTAGCTGATGGTTTATCATATATGGCCTTTATCATGTTGAGATATTTTCCTTCTATACCCATTTTGTTGAGTGTCTTAAACATAAAGTTGTGTTGTATTTTATCGAATGCCTTTTCTGCATCTATTGATAAGATCATGTGGTTTTTGTTCTTTGTTCTGTTGATATGCTGTATTATGTTAACTGTCTTACTTATGTTGAACCATCCTTGAGATTCTGGGATGAATTCCACTTGATCATGATGTATTATTTTTTTAATATGTTGTTGTATTCAATTTGCTAGTATTTTGATCAGTATTTTAGCATCTGTATTCCAGAGATATTGATCTTTAGTTTTCTTTTTTTATGCCGTCCTTGCCAGGTTTCAGTATGAGGATTATGTTGACCTTATAAAATGTGTTTGGAAGTATTGCTTCTTCTTCAATTTTTTGGAAAACTTTGAGTAGAACAGGAACCAAGTCTTCTTTGAATGTTTGATAGAATTCACTAGTATAGCTGTCTGGCCCTGGACTTTTATTTTTGGGGAGGTTTTTAATAGTTTTTTCTATATCCTCCCTGCTTATTGGTCTGTTTAGGCTTTCTGCTTCTTCTTGACTCAGTCTAGGAAGATTGTATTGTTCTAGGAACTTATCCATTTCTTTTAGATTGTTGAATTTGGTGGCATATAGTTTTTCATAGTATTCTACAATAACACTTTGTATATCTATGATATCTGTGGTGATTTCTCCTCTTTCATTTTGGATTTTGTTTATATGAGTTCTTTCTTTTTTTTCCTTGGTGAGTCTTGCCAAGGGTTTGTCAATTTTGTTGATCTTTTCAAAGAACCAGCTCCTTGTTCTATTAATTTTATCTATAGTTTTTCTGTTCTGTATTTCATTTATTTCTGCTCTGATTTTTATTATTTCCTTTCTTCGGCTGGTTTTGGGTTGTCTTTGTTCCTCTTTCTCTAGTTACTTAAGATGTGAAGTTAAGTGGTTTACTTGGGCTCTCTCTTGTTTGTTCATATAGGCCTGTAGTGATATGAACTTTCCTCTTATTACTTCTTTTGCTGCATACCAACCAGAGATTGTGATTTGTCGTATTATTATTTTCATTTGTCTGTATGTATCTTTTGATCTCTGCGCTCATTTCTTCTTTGACACACTCATTTTTTAAAAGTATGTTGTTTAGTTTCTACATTTTTGTGGGGTTTTTTACCTCTTTTTTTGCAGTTGAATTCTAGTTTCAAGGATTTATGATCAGAAAATATGCTTGTATAATTTCAATTTTTCTGAATTTGCTACTGTTAGTTTTGTGGCCCAATATATGGTCAATTCTTGAGAATGTTCCAAGTACACTGGAGAAAAATGTATACTCTGGTACTTTGAAATGAAATGTCCTGTAGATGTCCATAATATCTAATTGTTCTAGTGTTTTGTTTAAGGCCAATATTTCTTTATTGATTTTCTGTTTGGATGAATGATCTAGAGCCATCAGCAGTGTATTGAGGTCTCCAATTATGATTGTATTTTTGTCAGTTTTTTTTAATTTTTTTTTTAGATCAGTCAGTAGCTGTCTCATATATTTGGTGCTCCTTGGTTTGATGCATATATATTAAGAAGTGTTATGTCTTCTTGATTCAGTGTTCCTTTAATCATTATGAAATGACTATTTTTGTCTCTGGTTACTTTTGCTGTCCTATAGTCAGCATTGTTAGATATGAATATTGCTACACCTGCTTTTTTTTGGATGTTATTTGCTTGGAGTATTGTTTTCCAGCCTTTCATTTTAAATTTGTTTTTATCCTTGCTGCTTAGATGTGTTTCTTGTAGGCAGCATACAGTTGGATTTTCTTTTTTAATCCCTTCTGCTACTCTGTGTCTTTTTATTGGTGAGTTCAATCAATTTACATTTAGTGTAATTATTGACACTTTAGGATTTCCTATTGCCATTTCATATATTGCTTTCTGTTAGTTTTGTATCTTGTTTGATTCTTCTCTTTTGTTTTCTTTTTTTTTTTTTCTGAAGCTGGAAACGAGGAGGCAGTCAGACAGACTCCTGCATGCACCCGACCAGGATCCACCCGGCATGCCCACTAGAGGGCAATGCTCTGCCCATCTGGGGCGTCGCTCTGTTGCAACCAGAGCCAGTCTAGCGCCTGAGGCAGAGGCCACAGAGCCATCCCCAGCGCTCTGGCCATCCCTGCTCCAATGGAGCCTTGGCTGCGGGAGGGGAAGAGAGAGACAGAGAGGAAGGAGAGGGGGAGGGGTGGAGAAGCAGATGGGCGCTTCTCCTGTGTGCCCTGGCTGGTAATCGAACCCGGGACTTCCGCACGCCAGGCTGACGCTCTACCACTGAGCCAACTGGCCAGGGCCTCTTTTGTTTTCTATCATTTGTTTTTGTTTGGTTGTAATCCATACTTCTTTCCTCTGTTACTTCTTTTTTCAAGTCATGTGCTTCTGTGGTGGTTTTTTCAGGGGTGGTTACCATTAAGTAATGGAAAGGGTACCTACCATGTTCATTGTAGTACAATATCTTATGAGTGCTTCTGCATTCCATTATCTTTTGCTACTGTTAATCTTCGTCCTCTCCCCTTTTTTGTTTTTGTTGTCATAGTTTAAATTTGATTTTATTGTGTTCTTGGTGAAGCTTTTACTTGTGGTTTTGTTTTGTTTTGTTCTTTGTATCTGGTTGGAAAACCCCTTTCATTATTTCCTGAAGTGGGGGTTTTCTGATGATAAATTCCCTCATCTTTTCTGTATCTGTGAATGTTTTTATTTCTCCTTTGTATTTGAAGGATAGCTTTGATGGGTATAGTATTCTTGACTAGAAGTTCCTCTCTTTCAGAACTTTAAATATTGGGGTCTACTCTCTTCTAGCTTGTAGAGTTTCTGCTGAGAAATCTGATGATAATCTAATAGGCCTTTCTTTATATGTTGTATTCTTCTTTTCCCTGGCTGCCTTGAGAATTTTTTCTTTGTCATTGGTTTGTGCCAATTTCATTATGATGTGCCTTGGAGTAGGTTTGTTGGGGTTAAGATAACTTGGTGTTCTGTTTGCTTCTTGAATTTGTGGCTTTAGTTCTTTCCATAGGCTTGGCAAGTTCTCGTCTATTTGTTTGAATATGTTCTCCATTCCATTTTCGCTCTCTTCTCCTTCTGACATACCTATTATTCTTATGTTACTCTTTTTGATGGAGTCAGACAATTTTTATAGGGTTTTCTCAGTTTTTTAAATTCATGAGTCTCTCTCCTCTTCTTTCTTTTGTGCCTCAAGTTGCCTGTCTTCTATGTCAATAATTCTCTCTTCTATCTGGCCTGTTCTATTAGCTAAGCTTGGTACCTTGTTTTTCAGGTTATGAATTAAATTTTTCATCTTTGTTTGATTTGTTTTCATAGTTTCAATTTCCTTGGTATTATACTCTTTCTGTTCATTGAGTTGTTTTTTGAGCTCCTTAAATTACCTTTCTGTGTATTCTTGTATATCTCTGAGTATTTTTAGGATTTCTATTTTAAAATCTCTTTAATTTTCCTCCAAGGTTTCCAATCTATTAAAATTTTTTTCTACAGATTTTCTTCATCTATCTGTGCTACATCTTTGTCTTTTGTATCCATGATATTTGATTTCCTTTTCCTTAATGGCATCTTAGGGTGGTTTTTTTAATAACACTAATGAGAATTAATAAAGAATAAAAAGTAAAAAAAGATTTAAAAATAATTTTAAAAATTATTTTCTTTTTTAGAAAATACCATGAAAAACTGAGAATTATATTGTGCTAAATGGAACAGAAACTACCTAGATGGTGGGCCTGAGTTGGGAAGAAGTGACAAAGGGGCAAAAAACGAGGTAAGGACCCAAAAATTGCAAAAAATGAAAATTTTGGGTCAAGAATGAAATAATTTGCTTTTAAATGATGGTCGAATGAGAGATATAGTGAAAGAGATAATAATAAAACAAGAAAAAAAACACTATTGTATTAAGTGGAACAAAAACTACATAGAATGAAGAGCCAGGTTTGAAAGGAATGCTAATGAGTTAAAATGTGAAGTAAAAAGCACATAAAATGCCACAAAGAAAAAATTTGAATCCAAAAAAAAAAAATTTGTTTGTGAATGAGGATCAAATGAGAGGAAAAGTGAAAGAGAAAAGAAGGAACTAAGAGAGAGGGATAAAAAATAAAAAGAAAAAGAAGAAAAAAGGAAGAGAGTTAAGGTTTCTGGAGTATAACTCTCATAGAGAGAAAGACAAAAGAAAGGAAAAAAAAAAGGGAAATGTAACACCTATCGGTAATGTAGTTCAAGATGAAGAGAAAAGAAAAAGATGGAAAGAAGATAAAATGACCAAGGTGGAAGAAAAAAAAAGATAAGAAAATGAAAGAAACAAGAAAAAGTTGAAAAAGTTATAAAGACTGTGGATTATTCTTGATTTTGAGAGGTTATTTTCTTCCTTTTTCTTTCTTCTCTCTCTTTCTGGTCTGTGGCATTGTACCCCAGGCTCTGCCCCTGTGGTACACTTAGGCCGAGATTTGCAGTTGATGTGCCGCTCTGGCGATTTTACGTACTAGGCCTCTGTCTTGTTGGTAGTCAGGGCTTGTTAGCATTTGCAGGCTCCAACAATGGGAGAGTCTGTTTCCCCAGAGCCTCTCTCTAAGTCTCTCCTTCCTGAATTAGCAGTCTGGTGATCCAGCTATGAAGTTGCCACTGCCTGGAGAGTAAGAGGCCCTAAGTGTTGGCAAATCCCTACTCTATTCCCACTCAGCGCAGGGCTCTGGGTAAGGCTCTGCCAGTCAGAGCCTCCAGCGTAATCAGGCAGGGCTGGGAGCCAATTGCTCTCAAGGTGTCTTTCTATGAGCCTCCAGGCATGTCTAGTATTCCTCAGCACTCAGTGGGACCACTCTCCCCAGGCTTTTTGCACTTTGTAACCTGTATTGGCTGGCAGGAAGATGCCCTAGTCACTGCTTGCAGAACAAGAGGTCTTAAAAGCTGCCAAGTCCCTCCTGTTAGAGCACAGTCCTGAGTATGAAAGCTCTGCTGATCAGAGCCACCAGCTTAAGCAGGTAGGGGGACGTGTTGTCTTCTGTTCAGGCTCCTTTCTAAGGTTCCCAGGTATATCTAGTTAAATTTGCCTTAGCATTCTGTGGGATTGCTCTCTGCAGGCTTCTCCCTTGTTCAAAAGCCTACAGCCTAGCCTGCCCAACTTCTGCAGTGTTCTCTGAGGTCTGTTCTGTAGGAATGTGTTTTTCACCCTGTATCAGCTGGCATGAAGTTGCCCCAGCTACTGAAAGGAGAGCAAGAGGCCCTAAAAATTATCATGTACCTTCTCTTAGATCACTGACCTGAGAAAGAAGACCTTGTCAGCAAGAGCCGCTGCCAGTGTAAACCAGCTGGGCAGTGAGCAGACTGTGGGTTATGCTAATTTTAGTGGTTGGATCCCTGAATCTGCTCCAGAGACTGTCTGCAAGCTGCCTGTGCACCCCTCCCCCTAGCACTTCCGTAGTTTTTCTTCCCCAGGAATGTGCTTTGTTAAAGCCTGTGTGGCTGGCGGAGGTGCCCCACCCGCCCGGAGAGGTCTGGGCATAGGGAAGTCGGCTTTTGCGCACTCCCTGCATGCTGTTGTTCGGGGAGCAGGGATTACACCGAGATTCTGGCCGTAGCCCATGCAGAAGGCTACTGTTAACAGTCTCTGACCCTGCCCCTCTGTCTGGGAATGCGGGCGCACACGCCCAGGGCACTAAGAGGAACCACTTGCACACTGTCCGTGCTCACCAACCAGGATATTGGGAGTAATGAGGGCAACCACTTGCCCGCCTCTGTGGGGTCCGCCGCCAGCATTAGCTCATGTGGGCTGAGCCGCTGCTGGCACACTCTTTCCTCAGCTTGAATGATTCTGCCCCAGCCCAGATCTTTCCACACCCCCCAGCCTTCACTTTCTCTCAGTTCCAAGTGAAAGCAGCCCTTGCTCATGTCAGTGAGGAAGGCGGAGTGTTCTGTTCTCCATCTTATTTCCTTCAGGGTCGATTATATATTTTGCCACCTTTTCGCCTAATCATACTTTTGTTCAGTGTGTGGGTCTTATAGACGCTCCTGGGAATGTTTTTCTGTCTCTAGTTGTCGAACTTGTTGAAATTTTGGAGAGAGGTACTGGGAGCCCTCCTCACAGCGCCATTTCTCTGACCAAGAGTACATAAGTTTTAGGTAAACATTTCTATAGCATTTGGACTCTTGGATTGTGCTATGTGCCCATCACACAAAGTCAAATTATTTTCCACCACGGTATATTTGTCCTTCATTACTTTCCTTCCCCAGTAACCACATCTTTTTTATCTATGTCTATGATTCTCATTTTTATATCCTACCTATGTGTGAAATCATATTGTTCTTAGTTTTTTCTGATTTACTCATTTCACTTAGTACAACAATTTCAAACTTTTCCTTTTTATACAAAAAGACTAAGACAGAATTGGCAGCCTTTTAGAAACTGGATGCCAGGAAGATAAGCCTCATTTTTATTTGGCATATGAACATTACTGAGGACCAGCACGAAAGACCCACACAGGTGGTAGAGACCAAGAAATGACATGCATGGCCTTAAGACCTTTTCCACATATCCCATATTTTTATACATTCTTAAATAAAATAATCAGAAAATTTATAATGTTTCAGAGATCTTTAAACTGAAGTAAGAGAAAGTGATATAGTGTACTTCTGGGTAAATATATAAATTTTCCATTTTCAATGAATGTGTCTTTGAGTAAGTTCCTTTTTCTCATAGAACCTCAGATAAAAAACTTGGTTTTATACCGTTAACACATGTTTAGAAAGCCAAAACTGGTAAACACTCTTCCAACATTTTTAAAAGTATACTCCATGGGATATTATTTCTCAATTTTTATCATGAAAGTATTTTCCTCAATACTTATTAATATTTTATTGAATTAATATTCTATATAGAGGACAGATTGGAAAACAGCAGATAATCCTCCCTGTTGGTGATAATGAAATGTCTTTAGGCCCAGCCAGCATAGATGAGAGTATCTCAAAAGGAAACAACGTTAATAAAATAAAATAAAGAGGGACCTAGAAATCTACATTTTAAGTCTTTTGTCCAATAAGCATCCTGAAATTGGACCACTTAGACTTTTTATTAGTGGATATTTTTGCTATTGTGACTCAAATTTACACAAGAGGCAGAGTGAGTTAAACCACTGAGAGAGAGAGAGATGCTCTTTGGTTGTCCCTACAGACCAACTCAATCTCATTAATATATGAAAGCAATAAGCCCAGGGATATTAGATGACATGCCCAAGACCACTCTGGTGATCAGAAGCAGCTCTGGAATAAGAACTTGGTCTTCTGAATCTGCTGCCAGGGTACTTCTTAATAGCCCACACCAACCTCTGACCAGTGATGAGTATAAAAATTATTGATTGACACAAATACAACTAGACATTAATAGTACTTTTGGGCCCACCTAACGCCATGATGAGATATAGGGTTTCTAAATCTCTAAACTGAAGAATTAGAAAGCTGATAGAATGTACAGCAGTACAGTACAGTGATGACTGTAGAAGCTCGTTATCACCCATCTGCTGTGCACAGAAAATACAAAACAGCTGACAATCCTCTAAAATACCACAAGTTAAAAATCACCTATTCTATTACGTGATGAATTTAGAGGGTCACATGTTCCAGTGGTTTTTTGCTTTATTTACTCTGACACTTTAAATAGAGAAAAACTCTTACCCCTCATCTGTATTTCTGTAAGACCTGAAGCATACATTTCATCATCATCATAATAATAACAGGAAGAGGAAGAGGAGGAATTAGCAAAAGTAGTAATACTTACTGGGGTATTTTCTATGTTTCTGGAAATATTCTAAATGCTTTAAATATATTAACTCATTTAATCCCTATAATAATCCTTGAGGTAGGTAATCTTTTTTTTTTCTCATTTTACAAAATGTGGAAACTAAAGACCAGCCATATTTTAAAACTTGCCTAAATCTAAGTGGCAGAGACAAAACATAAATCCAGGCAGTCAGATTCAACTGGCAATAGTTTTTAACTATATATTATGTATATTGTCTCCATATGAGTCTAGTGGTGCTTATTTACCTTATCCATTTCCTCAGTCACTCCCTCTGGTCTATTGTGGATTCCACCATTGTTGATTTCCAATCCTGATGAAGTATCTGAATCACTGAGAGAGTAGCTTTAAAATAGATATCTCAGTCCTCTCCCCAAGATACGAGATCCATAGTAGATTAAGCAGTTTTAAAAAGCGTAACCTATTAATCTGGAGGTATAGATTCAAGGACCTTTGTTTGAAGCCATTGTTTTAAAGTGCTTCTATCTTGAATGGTTGCCTGATTCACAAAGACACTATCTAGATTCACAGAAGCCACGAGAAGAGGAAACATATAAAGCGTCCAGATGAATTGGCTAATCAGCACCTTATCCCAGGATGTCTTCACATCCCTTTCTCATACTATGAAATCCTTGAGGACAAGGACAAAGCATTAGTCAGGTGTGGACCTTCTGTTGGTTAGTGTGGTGTCTCATAAAAGGTGCTTAATTAACATGCACTGTCTAGGTTTCTGAGTAAATATTATTGGCAAAAGAAAGTAATAAAATAGTGGTTTTCAAAAGAGAGAAAGAGGGATTTTCTGACAATAATTTTCTATTTCTCTGATTATAAAAGAATCATAAATTTCCCCACAACATTGTAAATGGGAGGTCAGCAAAAGGGCTTATTCGCCATATTGACACAAATGGAGGAATAAGAAGAACAAGTACCAGTGGAAGGAAAGGAAGAAGCCATGGTTAAATGATGCCTGATTGGACAATCTAGATATCAATGTGGAGAGTAAATGTAACTATCTATGTTCATTTTACCACATTCATTTAATCAAGTGAATGTATTTTAAAAAATTCTTTCAAGGATGGCTCCATAAGACCCTCAAATAAATGTATCCACTTATCCTCCTTTCACTGTATTCTAATTGGCCCACAACAGGCTAATGGATAAACAGTCCTCAGCAACCATTTATCTTTTTTGAAGTCTTCTACTAGAGCCCCCTGTAAGAATAGCAGTAGGTTTTCCCTGGAGGCTATTTTGTTTGTTTTTCAAGCATTATGGAGAGGTTTTTTTTGCTGTTTGTTTCTAAAGCAAATCAGGAACACTAATTTGTTCTTTGTGGATTTTTGGAAACTATCCCAGGGGGAGCAACTTGCTGTGACCAGGATTTCTGCCTATGGATGGTGAGGAGTGCGTGTGCTGGAAGGCTGTTGAGAAAGATAGGAATGCTACAGCTAGTTGAGCAAGTTAATGCTATAGAGATGACAAGAAGAACTGATTTTTGGGGAAATGCAACCAATGAGAACATGTACCCAAGACTACCAAAAAGCCATGCATTTACTCCTGTGCAATTACCGGCAAAGTAGCAATTTCTGACTGAGATGAAAACATTTATTTTCCTTATACATGAGAAAATAGTGCAGATGTGAAACTACAAGTAGGGAAACTCTTCATGGGCTCTGACGCTGGAAGGAAGCTGACAGCTCATTTCATGGAGATGGAGAAAGCATTCTGAATGAAGGGTGGGTGTAAATGTTCTCAACTCACTCAAAACATATACATTTTAATCCTAGCCCTGCCATTATATTCCAGCCCAATTCATTTATCTTCCCACCTTCCAGGCTTTCTCTCTCTCTCTCTCTCTCTCTCTCTCTCTCTCTCTCTCTCTCTCACACACACACACACACACACACACACAAACACATAAACCTTGGTCTGTAAAATCAAGGGACTCAACCTGTGGGCCAAGAGTTCCTTTCTATTATAATGTGCTGTCCCTAGATTAACAAAGGTGCCTTTGACCTTTTTACCTTAAGCGATTTTCAAGGAAAACAAACAATAAAAATGAATGTATATTGATTATTTATTTTTTAAAAAACAGTTATGTCTATAATATCTATTTTGACAAAAGAAAATTAGATATTTTCAGAAGTGTATTGAAAGGTAATTTAAGATGAATAAAGTCTTTAAAATACTAAATCACTTATCTTATTATCATTATACCACTACTCATTTTATTTATTCATATTACCTGCACACATGTATTTATTTTATTAAAATAATTGTATGCATTATATTGCACTATTTTCTTTTATAATGTATCAAACATCACTTGAAGTTTCTACATAATTATCATCTTAATGGCTCATAATATTAAATTGTGTTGGTGGACCATAATCTATAAAATCATTACCTTGCTGGACTTTTGTCTCCAAATATCAGTTACTAATATTGATTGCAATAAATTTTTATTGGTTTAGCCTCTTTTGTTTCTGTTCAAATGTTTCCATCAGAAGAATTTCTAAAGTAATGAGTGTGCATGTATTTGTGACTTAGGCTACAAATGTTAATGTTATTTTATAAAAGAATTATTAATTGATAATGTAATCAGCAAAGAATATACACAGCAATTTTACCAAAATTTCACCAACTTTGATGGTGGTTATTTTTATAATGTAATATTTATACATTTCAGAACTGATAGAGTAACAATGATGCATCTGACAAAGAGTCATCAATATATATGTTTTACCTTGTTCATAAAAACCCTGAACTTAACTTGGAGATTCACTTATTCACACATTCACTAGAAGTCATTCATTCATTCAAAAATTTTTCACTCAGCACAATTATGTAATGGCAATATATTAAGACCTGGTATAGAAAGTTATACATTCCCTTTATGGTTTATTTTCTGAGGAGATAAATCAATGTGAGCATTTATGTGGTCATTTCCTTAATCACAACACATTCCAGGATGCATAAGGACACAGCAGAAAAGACAAAAAATGGCTCATTTTTTTTCTTAATAGTATACTTTAACAAAATATACTTAGGTATTTACAACAATCAAACTAGTTTTTTAATCCATACTATGAATGAGAAAACTAGTCCCAAAAATGAAACCCAAATTATTTTCAGAGGCAGAAAGTTTTGTGAAGGTATTAATAAGAACTGTAACTGGGTAAATGTTAATTTTGATGTTCTCCTACTTCTTTTTATTTTTTACATGTGCCTACTGCAGTGTCCAAAACATAGTAAGTGCTTAATAAATTGTGACTTTTATATGACCTTTTCTCCTTCATCCCTAAGCCTGTATACCACCTTTTTTTAGGTTAAAATCCTTCACCTGCAAAAATTCTACCTAGGCCCATATCCCAACAAATTTAACTATTTCCCAACATTAGTCGTCTCTCAAAACAACAAGAAACGTTATTAATTGAGACTAAAATGTGTCATGTGTTATAGATGTTTAGATATATATATATAATTTCATTTAACTCATATAATATGCTTGATACCTTATTTATTAAAGACATTATATAATTTGACCAAAGACACAGAGGTGAAAAGTGAGCGAGTTGGGATTTCCATCTAGATGATCTCTAAACTCCTTTTTGATTCTGTATTGCATCACTGTAATGTTTCAGCTTTGGAAAAAAAACAATACTTATACCAAGTCTCCCTGTGTTGTATTACCTATCCACATGAAATCTACCAGATAGTATTTAGGGGAACCAAAACGGGAGAAAAAATAACCCAGATAAATGTGTTGTTAGGCAGACATTCTTGTAATAAAATAAGTGCTCAAACATGCCAATTCAATCCACACCTTAAGTAAGTGACTTAGAATGGTCATTATTAGTCATCAGTTCCACAATGGTTAACTTAATTGGATGTTGTGAAGATATGACCTCAATCTTATTATAAACAATAACCTTTGGCTCCATATTTTACTTGACTCATTAATGATTCCTCACACATATGAACTGTCTTCTGAGAGAGAGTATATTTCTTTGCCTCACAGAGAAAGTACCAAGTCTCTGTGTACTGCACTTGGGAAATACAGTGCCACAGTGGGTTAAATTTTGCACTGAATTTGGCCTTACTGCTCATAAATATCTTACATGATCATTTCTGAGCCACAGCCAAAATTAAATAATGCTGACAACTGAATTGAAATTTCCTCACAAATCACCTTGTATGACCATTCATAAAAATAGAACCTGAATTTTATAACTATTTGACCCTTACGTCTCTGAAGTCTCATCGAGTTTCAATGGACTTATGGAGAGTGCCATGCTATTCTCGTAAGTTGAAAGTTCACTAATTGCTACTAATGTCTTATGGCTACTATCAAATTCTGTATTACCAAAATCTTTTGTATTTACTCCACAAATATTTTATTTTTAAAGTAATTACATTTTGTGCAAAATATTAATAATACATGACATTAATATAATATTTTCAGAATCACATTATTATTGTTTTATAGGGATTTAGAATCAAATTGAACAAATAGAAATATGTGAAATCTCAAAATATCCACAAAACAATGAGATTTATTTAATAACTTAAAATGTACAAGGTGTTTTAGTAGTAAAGGTGTCATCAGTTGAGTGAGTTGAAATAGGTTGATCAAGAATATGTTGTAGATACAAGTGTCCAGAATCTTTTTTGAAAAGAACTTTAAAAAATATTCAAGCATCTAATTACATAAACATTTCTCACTCAGTTTTCATTGAAATGAGATGGCCAATCTTGTTGAGGGAAAATGTGTCTAACCTGTATTTTATATATGGTTCATAGAATCTACTTCTTAGAAATGCTTTGGTTGCACCAATCTGCATTCCCACCAGCAGTGCAGGAGGGTTCCCTTTTCTCCACATCCTCGCCAGCACTTATTCTGTGTTGTTTTGTTGATGAGCGCCATTCTGACTGGTGTGAGATGATATCTCATTGTGGTTTTAATTTGCATCTCTCTAATGATTAGTGATGTTGAGAATTTTTTCATATGCCTATTGGCCATCTGTATGTCCTCTTTGGAGAAGTGTCTATTCATGGAGATTCCTCAAAAAATTAAAAATCGAACTGCCTTTTGACCCAGCTATACCACTTTTAGGAATATACCCCAAGAACACCATAGCACTGTTTGAAAAGAAGAAATGCACCCCCATGTTTATGGCAGCATTGTTCATAATAGTGAAGATCTGGAAACAGCCCAAGTGTCCATCAGTGGACGAGTGGATTAAAAAGCTTTGATACATATATACTATGGAATACTACTCAGCCATAAGAAATGATGACATAGGATCACTTACAACAACATGGATGGACCTTGATAGCATTATATGGAGTGAAATAAGTAAATCAGAAAAAAACTAAGAACTATATAATTCCATACACAGATGGGACACAAAAATGAGACTCAGAGACATGAACAAGAGTGTGGGAGTTGGGGGAGGGGAGGGGCACAAAGAAAACCAGTTAGAAGGTGACAGAAGACAATTGGACTTTGGGTGATGGGAATGCAGCACAATCAAATGTCAAAATAACCTAGAGATGTTTGCTCTGAACATATGTACCCTGATTTATTAATGTCACCCCATTAAAATTAATTTTAAAAAAAAGAAATGCTGTGGTTACAGAATTTCTTACAGTTTGGTTACATTTCTTTCTCTTCCCAGCATAAATCTATTGGAAGTTCTCCCATCCTCCAAACCACCTATTCCAGGAATTGATATTGCCAAAGTTCTAGTAAGTCTGAAAAATTTCTATATCATTAAAACAGTCCTTCTGGTATAAATCTTAATATATAATCCAAAGAAAAGATCAAAATCAGGGTCACAGGAAAGATTATTAATGTGTCTTTAATGTTTAATACATTTTAATTTTTTTCTTTGGTCTTAAAGCATTATTACTCTATTTCTTAGATAAATTAGTGCCTATGAATTTTGTAAATAAGCTTGGTTACAACAGACCATTACAAACATATGGTAGAGATTTCTGTAATGCATGCCATTCATCCTTAATGGTTTCATTTTGAAATTCTCTTTGTAGAGTGCAGTGTTAGTTTATCTTATTTCATGAAACACTTGTGTAGTATTGTTCTCTACAAACAAAGCAGCCTAATGTAGAAACTAATTATTTAGAAGTAAATTAAAATACCTGAACATTCCAAAATACAAATAACATAAGCTTTCTACCTAGACAGATAAATAAAATGAGGAAAAAATTTATTTTTCTTAGTTCTACAAAGTCATAGACCACCCTGAGTGCAGCTCACATTTTGACTCCTCATATCTTCCCTCCCTTTTCTTCTGCCTTTAAACATACTCAAGAGAAACCACCCAGCTCTGGTATAAGAAGAAATCATTAAGTCATCACACCGTTCTGGTTGATTTCTTTTTCAAAAAAAAAAAATTATATTAAGGTTAAAAATCAGAAAACATAGGGCAGCATTTTAAGTTAATTTTAGAAAATATCTTTTTTTACTTATAATTGTGTTAACATGGTGTTTATAGGGCAGTTTAAGAAAATCTGTTTTATATTTTTAACTCACCTTCAAAATGCCAGGGAAACAGCAAAATTACAGGAGCAATTTTATTCCAATACTGGTTGAAAGTTGTAATGACTTTACTCTAGAAACTTTAGCTGGTCAGAATAGTTCATAATTATTTTTTATTGTACCCATTCACTAGAGTAAAATAGTTAACAATAATTAATATTGACTAAGATGCTAAGGAATATAAGTTAAAAGTAACATTTTGAATTTTCTCCAGGCTTATTTTATGCTTTTTGGTAAACACTTTGTATCCATTAAATACCTAAATTAGATGTCAGAGTAATGGGCGCATGAGAAATACTCCAGATCTCTCCCCTTGAAATTTCAACAAATTGAACAACTATAACACAGCACAGAAAACCCAGCTGGCCTCGTAGGAGTGCCTGAAAGATCCATGTACCCAATCAACTAAAGTTGGGAAGGACTGAAAAGGGAAGTGGAACATAAAATGCACTCACAATTTGTTCCTGGAGTGACAGGATTTTTTTCTCTACTGGGACTAAGGGGAGGAAGGAGGCTCAGCTGTCTGGGTTTTTTCTGCTGGGATATGGAGAGAGAAGCCTAGAGTAACTGGATCTCCTTCTGCCAGGATGAGCTGAGAGATTAAGGGGCAGATGGGGAGATACTAAATCAAAGCTGAGGAAGAAGGAGGGATCATGGCCAGTGTTTCCACAGTCTACCTGCAGCCCACATACAGCACAGAAACAGAGAAAACCAAAATAGTACAAAAAAAACCCCTTGGCATTATTCCTGTAATTGGCTTGCACACTAGAAGGGGCACTGCAAGGTGGGAGAGAGTGACCTATTGGGAAGAAAAAGCCAGAGAAGCAGGAAAACCTGAAGAAGGTGCTAGAGGTACTGGGTCAGGTGAATCAGAACTGTCTAAAGAACATGCAGGAGATGCTGAAGATGATTCTACCTGTACTAAAGGTGTTTCATCTTGAGAAGCAGCTGATATAGAGGACACAGGATCTGTCATAAGCCTCTCTATCTTTTTAAAGAATTGTTCTAGATCATTCTGGAAGGTTGATGACTTTCTCTAACCAAACTAGTTCGCCCATGTAGTTTGTAAGTATGACACTAACAGCATAAGCTGAAACACTTATGTCCCAATTTTTTTTTAAGTTTTTATGGGAGTGAGTGTTATAAACTTGAAATATCATATGTCAAGACTGTCATAACCCTAGGACCCCATTTAGTTCAGAAATAAAGTGAAAAATCTCCAGAAAACAATCTCCATCACATGGAAACCTGGGAGTTATATGATACAGAATTCAAAATGGAAGTTCTGAAAATACTCAATGAGATACAAGAAAACATTGACAGGCAATTTAATGAGCTCAAAAAGCAAATTAATAAACAAAATAAGTACTTCACCAGGGAGATAGAAACTTTAAAAAGAACCAGAGATGAAGAATTCAATTCATGAATTGAAAAGTGAGTTAGTGGCCCAGATTGGTTGGCTCAGTGGTAGAGCATTGGTCTGGCATGTGGATGTGTCAGGTTCAATTACTGGTCAAGGCACACAGGAGAGGCAACCACCTGCTTCTCCACTCCTGTTGTTTCTCTCTATCTCTCTTCCTCTCCCACAGCATAGCTCAAGTAGCTCAAGCAAGTTGGCCTTGGGCACTAAGGATGGCTCCATGGCCTTTGTCTCAGGCTCAAAAAATGGCTCCGGTTGCAATGGAACAATGGCCCTAGATGGGCAGAGCATTGCCCCCCCTAGTGGGGGCTTTCCAGCTGAATCCCAATCAGGGCACATGAAAAAGTTTGTCTTTTTGCCTCCCCACCTCTCACTAAAAATTTAAAAGAAGGAAATGAAACTCGAGGTAGCAAGTTTAGCTAAGAGAATAGACCAAATAGAAAAGAAAAACAGAGACATCAAAGACAGGCAACTAGAAATGCTACTAAGAGAAGAAGAGAGAGATTCACAAGTTTAAAACAGTGATAGAGCTCTACAAGAACTGTCTGACTCCATCAGAAAAAGCAAGAATGAACATATCAGAAGAAGAAGAGAGGGTGAAGGAAATGGAAAGCCTATTCAAACAAATAATTGATGAGAACTCGCCAAGCCTATGGGAAGAGTTAGAGCTTTAAATCTAAGAATCAAACAGAAAGCTGAGTTACCTCAATTCAAACAGACCTACTCTAAGGCACATAATAATAAAATTGTCTAAAATCAATAACAAAGAAAGAATCCTCAAGGCAACTAGGAAAAAAAACAACATAACCTATAAAGGAAGGTTCATTAGGTTATTATCAGACTTGTCAGCAGAAACTCTATAAGCCAGACATTCAAACATTCAAAATACTGAAAAGGAAGAATTACTAGCAAAGAATACTGTATCCATCAAAACTATTCTTAAAATATAACAGAGAAATAAAAACTTTTGCAGGCATACAGAAGATGAATTTATCACTAGAAAACCTCCACTGCAGGAAATACTTAGGGGGTATTTGATCAGATACAAAGATCAAAACTGGAAGTAAAAGTTCCAACAGGAACAGAAGTTCCAATAGAAACAAGGATAATCTGTGATAACAATAACGTAAAAAGGGAGAGGATAAAGATCTGCAGTAGCAAAGAAGGATTGAGTGCAGAAGCACTAATAAGACAAAGGATTCTTGTACATTTGACAATATTTCTCTTAACAGCCTCATAGTAATCACCCACAAAAATAGTTACTACTGAAATACACAGTTAAAAAAAAAAGAAATAGGGGAAAGAAGTATGGAATACCACCAAACAAAAACAACGGACAGAAACAAAAAAGAGAAGAAAAAAACAAGATGCAGAACTACCAGAAAACAAAACATAACCATTTTCATAGAAAATGAGCATTTATGTAGTGGCCAAATTCAAATTTATCCATAACATAGAAAACCCTCAAGTGTCAATAATTACCGTAAATATATATAAATCAACTGAATTCACCAATAAAGAGGTATAGAGTAGCAGATTGGATCAAAAAGCAAAACTCAATTATATGCTGCCTTCAAGAGGCACACTGAAGCTGCAAGGACAAAAGTAGAATCAGATTGAAAGGGTAAAAAAACAATTCTCCAACCAAAAATACCCAAAGAAAAGCAAGTGCAGCCATATTCATATCTGCCAATGCTGACTTCAAGACAAGAAAAGTAATCAGAGTCCAAGATGAACATTTCAGAATGATAAAGGAGACATTGTATGAAGAAGACATAACACTTCTTAATATCTATACACCAAACCAAGGAGCACCAAAATATATAAGACATCTACTACCTATTTCTAAAAACAGAAACAAAGACAAAATCATACATTTTTTATGGCTTTAGATAGATCATCCAAACAGAAAATTAATAAAAAAAATATTGGCCTTAAATGACATTCTAAAGGAAAATAAACCTAATAAACATTTACAGGCCATTTCACCCCAAAACATCACATGATACATTCTTTTCCAGTGTGCATGAAACATTCTCCAGAATAGACCATATGTTACCACAAAACTAACTTAAAGAAATTCAGGAAGCATTATATCAAGCATTATATCATCAAATTATATCAAGCATATTTTCTGATCTTATAAGGCTTTGAAATTAAAATTAGAATTCAACAGCAAAAAGGAAGTAAAGAAACCCACAAAAATGTGGAAATTAAACAACATATTTCTAAAAAATGATGGGTCAAAGAAGAAATAAAAGCAGAGATGAAAAGATATATATATATATGAAAATGACAAAACAACATATAAAAATTTTTAGGATACAGTGAAAGCAGTAATAAGAGGGACGTTTAAATCATTACAGGCTTATATCAAGAGACGAGAGATCCCAAATAAACAACCTAACATCACATCTTAGAGAAGTAGGAAAAGAAAAACCAAAGCTACCCAAAGTCAGTAGAAGAAAGGAAACAGTAAAAATTAGAGCAGAACTAAGTAAAATAGAAAACAAAAAAAAATACTGTAGAAAATGTTAATACAACAAAGAGCTGACTCTTTAAAAACATCAGTAAAGTTGACAAACCCCTGGTTAGACCCACTTAAAAAAAAGAAAGAAAGAAAGTACCTCGGAGTAAATTTAACCAAGGAGGTTAAAGACTTGTACTTGGAAAATTATAAAACATTGATAAAAGAAATCAAGGAAGATACAAACAAGTGGAAGCATATACCATGTTCATGGATAGTAAGACTAAATAAACATCATTAAACTGTCTATATTACCCAAAGCAATCTATAATTCAATGCAATTCCTATTAAAATACCAATGGCATACTTTAAAGATATAGAACAAATTTTCCAAAAATTTATATGGAACCAGAAAAGAACAAGAATAACCTCAGCAATCTTGAAAAAAAGAAGAATAAAGTGGGTGGTATCACACTTCCTGATATCAAGCTTTATTACAAGGCCATTATACTCAAAACAGCTTGGTACTGGCATAAGAACAGGCATACAGATCAATGGAACAGAACAGAGAACCCAGAAATAAACCCACACCTTTATGGCCAATTGATATTTGACAAAGGAGGTAAGAGTGTACAATGGAGTAATGACAGTCTGTTTAACAAATGGTGTTGGGAAAATTGGACAGGTACTTGCAAAAAAGAATGACACTAGACACCAATTTACACCATTCAGAAAAATAAACTCAAAATGGATAAAAGACTTAAATGTAAGTCATGAAACTATAAGCATCCTAGAGGAAAACATAAGCAGTAAGCTCTCCGACATCTCTCGCAGCAATATATTTGCTGATTTATCTCCATGGGCAAGTGAAATAAAGGACAGAATGAAATGCTTCTTGCTCCGCCCTGCCTTCCCGTGTCTCTCCTCTTTAAAATGGGTAAATAAAATCTTAAAAAAAAGATTTCAAAAAACAAAAATCATATGATCTTATCAATAGATGCAGAAAAGGCATTCAATAAGATACAACATCGCTTTATGTTTAAAACAGTCAATAAAATCGGAAGAGAAGGAAAGTACCTCAACATAATAAAGGCCATACAGTATCTCTCGTCTGTAGCGGAGATTAGGTTCCAGAACTACTCGCTATAGGTGAAAATCTGCGAAGTAGCGATCTTATATTTATTTTATTATTTATATATATATATTTTAAAGCTTTATAATCCCTCCCACACTCTTATAAACCTTTCCCACAATGTTATTAACCTTCCCTACACTTATTTTGCTTATTTTACTGCAAAAATAATTAAAATAATAAGTATGTAAAAATAGCTATATACTGCAAAATCTCACAATATAGCAAAAAATCCACATTACAAAATTAGATATATACAATTTTAAAACCTGCAATACAGTGAGACTGCGAAAAGTAAATCATGATACAGTGAGGGATGACTGTATATAACAAACCATCAGCTAATATCATACTAACTGGTGAAAAAATAAAGACTTTTCCTCTAATGTCAGGAACAAAACAAGGCTGTCTACTCTCTCTACTCTAATCAACATAGTTCTGAAAGTTTTAGCCAGAACAATCAGGCAAGAGAAAGAAATAATAGGCATCCATATCATGAAAGAAAAACAAAGATATAACTTTTTGTAGATGACATGATCCTCTATCTAGAAAACCCCAAAGACTCCACCAACAAACTATTAGAAACAATAAACCAATACAGTAAAGAAGATACAAAAGCAATATACAAATCTGCTTTCTTATATGCCAAAGATGAAACTTTAGAAAATGAATTAAAAACCAACAATTCTTTTAACAATTGCAACAACAAAAATACCTAGGAATAAACCTAACAAAGGAAGTGAAATAAATATATAATGAAAACTACAAAGCAATATTGAAAAAAATTGAAAAAGACACAATGAAATGGAAAAATATCCCATGTTCATGGATTGAAAGAATCAACTTAGTTAAAATGGCCGTATTATCCAAAGGAATTTGCAAATTTAAAGCAATCTACATCAAAATCCCAATGTAATTTTTTAAGAATTTTTTTTTAAAAATCGCCAGGTTTTTATGGCATCATAAAAAATTCTGAATTGCCAAAACAATCCTGAGGAAAAAGAATAAAGCCTGAAGTTATCTGACTACCTGACTTCAAATTATATATACTACAGTGCCACAATGATCAAAATAGCATGGTACTGGCAGAAAAACAGACATACACACCAGTGGACCAAAATCGACAGCCCAGAAATAAAACCACATATATAGGACAAATCATCTTCAGCAAAGGAGGCAAAAACACACAATCAAGCCTCTTCAATAAACAGTGCTGGGAAAATTGGAAAGGTACATGCAAAAGAATGAAACTTGACTACAGTTTGTCCCCCCTATACAAAACTTAATTCCAAATGGATCAGAGACCTAAATAAAAGATCTGAAACAATAAATTGCATAGAAGAAAACATAGGTACTAAAGTCATGAACCTTGGCCATTGAGAAGGCCCACCTCTGGATTAGGCCCGGAAATGTCTAGCATCAGTGAGACACTTAAGAAAGGAGGCTAACTGAAATAACTTGCAATCTCCTGCATGATTTTTTTTATAATTATTTATTATTTATTCATTTTTAGAGAGGAGAGAGAGAGGGAGAGAGAGAGAGAGAGGAGAGAGGGACAGAGAGAGAGAAGGGGGGAGGAGCTGAAAGCATCAACTCCCATATGTGCCTTGACCAGGCAAGCCCAGGGTTTCGAACCGGCGACCTCAGCATTTCCAGGTCGACGCTTTATCCACTGTGCCACCACAGCTCAGACCTCCTGCATGTTTTTTGAACACGTGACAAGCAAGAGGTCTAAACAGAAGAAACTACTGATCAGAACAGTGAGAAACAGATGTTTTGCCATACAATTAAGTAGCCAAATTAAAGTCTTTATTTTAAAGCCGGCAACCTACTGGAGACCTGTCATTCATATCATGTGGCCCCAAACACAGTTTGAAGTCAGCTTTTAAGGACAAAATTACACACTGATTGGGGTATGGGGAGGAGGGGAAGTCTAGTAGTAAAATAAAGCAGTGAAACAAGCTCATTTACAATGCTGATCTATAGGATTAATTCAAGAAGAAACATTCTGGGGCACCTGCAATTTTGCAGAATCAGCCCAAAGCCATAATATGTAAAACCAGCCTCAAGGCCAGGGGTAGGGCATCTTTTAGAAAAAGTAAGTTCTGCTAAAAGTTACTTATGTTAAGAGCCTTTTTTTTCTACATTTCATTCTCTACTGGTTTTAATTAACTTTTAATCAAATCATTGATTCATTTTTGTTGCTATTTTATTGTATAGGTGTATATTGACTTCTGATTACTATTAATTTGATAGAGTTTCTAAAACAAACCTTGTTATAAAATTGATTAAACATGATCCTAATATTAGACTAGATAAAATTAAAGTAAGAGGACCGATTGCAGTAGACAATAGGGTACTTAACCATGATGACCAATTAACATTCTTTGGAACCAATTCTCCAATAGTTCAAATTTTTTTCTATATTTGCCCTAACTAAAGATAAACTTTTTAAAATTACATCAGAATTATTAGTGTAGAAACAAGTTACTCCTAATGCAGCACATAAACCACCTTGCTGAAGGAAAAGTAAGTCTAAGCCTCTTCTATTTTGTAAAACCATTTCAGCTAAGGAATCTACTTGGGCTTCTAACTTGGAGATAGATTGTTCTAAATTTTCTAAATTATTATTGCTTATTTAATTGCCCTATTTGTATTTTTCCTTTTACTAAGGCCATAGTCCCAATTGCAGCTGTTTCTGCTAATCCTAATCCTACTAGTAAGGGGACAAGAACTGGGACTTGTTTCTAACGAGACAATGTGCTAGGAGGTTGTATTAATAGCCTTCCTTCGTTGTTGTTGTTGTTGTTTTTACATAAACTTGAAGCATAACATAAACTAGAATACACAATAGAAGCCTATTCTCTTTTTTAAACTCGTTCTTTTTTCCTTAGTATAAACCTCCTATATTATAGGAAATTATATATGAAAAGTAAAGTAAAACAATTAGACACAGGTTAATCTTAATTTTAAAGGGTCCTTGGTAGCTGTGATGGTCTATCCTAAATCGGCCTTTTTGATTCGTGAGTGATGAATTTATGCCAGGATGCCGTTAACTTTTACTGCAATTGGAGTAATCAGGATGATGTAGTAAGGTCTCTTCTAGGTCGGAGTCCTTCTTTGATGAACTTCTTGACAAGGACATGGTCACTGGGTTGGAATGGGGGAGCAGGCTCAGAGCTGGGTGAAGGGAGAGTCTCTCGCACCTGCTTATGAATTTGCTCCTGTGTTTTCTGTAATGACTTAATGAGTTATTGGTTTCTTAATTCTGCTAACATTTCAGCTCTAAGCTTGGGAAGCAATGGTGGTGGTCTCCTAAGTACACTTTTATAAGGTGTGAACCTAACTTTATAGGAATATATTGTGTTTTCAAAATAGCAAAGGAAAGGAGTTTGACCCAGTTTTCACTTGTCTCTGAAATGAATTTAGTCAAGACTTCTTTCAGAGTTAGGTTTATTCTTTCAACTTGTCTCAAACTGTGAGGTCTGTAAGCACAGTGTAACTTCTAATTAATGTTGAGTACCTTTCTTACTAGCTTTGAGACCTCAGATACAAACACAGGCCATTAGACCCAATATTAATGGGCAAGCCAAATCTGGGAATAATTTTATACAGCAATTTTTTAACGATTGTTACTGCGGTCTCATTTCTAGTAGGGAAAGCTTCTGCCTATTCTGAAAAGGTGTCAATAAAACTAATAGGTACTTATATCCCTGTCTTGGTGGCTTTATTTTAGTAAAATCTATTTCCCAATGTTCACCTGGGAAAGCTTCTCTGTCCCTATTTCTTTTTATGACTTCTCTATTTTGTTTAGTGTTTATTTGAGCACAGACTAAACACTTGGACACTGCTTTCTATAATAGATTCTAAGCCTGGAAAACAGTAATTTTTCTTAAATAATTCTATTAGCTTAGTTTGGCCTAGATGAGTAGCTTATGTAGCTGGCTGATGACCTCTCTGCCTAGGGCTTCAGGTAAGAAGGGTCTTTTTTCTGGCAACTCTAACCACCCTACTTTATTTCTAGGCATTTCTTTTCTTTTGGCAAAATCCTCCTCCAGTTGGTTATAAAAAGATGTCTCTGGCAACAAGGTTCTGGTAAAGTTACTAAAATTTCTAAAGGCCCTACTGGTTTTAGGGCTACTTTTTTGTCCACTTGATCAACTGCCCGATTTCCTCTAGTGAGTCCCCTTTCTGGTGTCCTCATCAATGAATAAAAAAGGCTACAGTCTCCGGTAACTAAATGGTTTCTAGTAAAGCTAAAATTTCTTCTTTGATTTTAATGTCCTTACCAGCAGATTTCAGAAATCCTCTCTCCTTATAGATTGCTACATAAACACAGGCAGTAGCAAAAGTATACCTACTGTTAGTGTAAATACTGACTTTTCTTTCCCACCTTAACGCCTGGGCGAGAGTGTTAAGTTCCGTTGAGCCGAGGTTCCGTGGGGCAAGGCTTGGGCCCATATCATCTCATCAGGAGTCACTACAACCACTCCAGCATGTTGAACCCCATCTAGGACAAAACTGCTGCCATCAGTGAATAGCTGTTCTTCTGCATTAGGTGGGGGTACATCAGTAAGGTCTGGCCATGCAGTTTGAACAAAGTCTAGCACTTCAGAGCAGTCATGCAAGGGGATGCTTGGATCCTTGTCAGGCATCAGGCTTACTGGGTTGATAGCCTGTGTCTGGACAAACTTAATGTGAGGCTGATCTATGAGCAGAGCCTGATACTATAGGATCCTAGCATTAGACATTCACCTTTCTGGAGTTCCATTAAACCAAGTTTCTACTGCATGTGGGGCTGTCAGGAACAGTTCCTGCACCATGATAAATTTATCTGTCTTTCTTACTAGTAAGGCAGTGGCTGCTATGGCTCTGAGACAATTGGGCCATCCGGATGCAACAGGGTCTAGCCACTTAGAGAGATAAACAATAGGCCTGCGCCACAGCCCTAGTGTTTGGGTCAAAACCCCTTTCGCTATTCCCTTGCTCTCATGAACAAAGAGCTGGAAAGGCTTTGTAATGTCTGGCAAAGCTAGGGTAGGGGCCTCCGTGAGGGCCTTTCTGAGGGTTCCAAAGGTTCTTGTTCCTTATCTGTTCAGATTAATTCTTGGGTTCCTGCTGTACAGGAGTATAAAGGCGTGGCTATCTCTGCAAACCTAGGGATCCACAGCCAGTAGTATCCAACTGTCCCAAGAAATTCTCAGACTTGTCTTTTGCTGGAGGGGGTTGGGATTCAAAGGATTGCCTCTATATGACTAGAGGAGAGAGTACGCTTCCCTGCCTCAATGTGGTAGCCTAGAGAGGTCACCTTGGAGGTGCAGAGTTGTGCCTTTTTAGCTGACACTTGGTACCCCAGAGTCTGCAGTGTTTGTAAAAGACCCGCAGTGGCTGCCCGGCAGCTTACCTCCGTTTCCGCAGCTAGAAGCAAATCATCTACGTCAGCGGTTCTCAACCTGTGGGTCACGACCCCAGCGGGGGTCGAGCGACCAAAACACAGGGGTCGCCTAAAGCCCATATTTGTATTTTCCGATGGCTTTAGGCGACCCCTGTGTTTTGGTCGTTCGACCCCTGCCGGGGTCGCGACCCACAGGTTGAGAACCACTGATCTACGTACTATAGCAGCGTGTATTCTGGATGTTCTTGGCGGAAGGCGAGCAGGTCCTGATGTAGTTCCTCATCAAGAAGGCTTGGTGAATTCTTGAAGTCCTGTGGTAATCTGGTCCAGGTTAGTTGTCCTGAAATATCTGCCTCTGGGTCATTCTACTACAAGGCAAAGATGGGCTGACTTACTGGAACCAGGGAAATACTGAAGAAAGCATCTTTCAAATCTAAGATTGTTTAAAATTTCAACTTCAGTGATAACAGGCTTAAGAGAGTATAGGGGTTAGGCATAGTTGAGTGTATTATCTTACTTCCCGTAAGTCCTAAACTAGACGATAGTCCTTGGAACCTGGCTTCTGAACAGGCAGTAAAGGGGTATTCCATTGGGATAGGCAAGGAACAAGAATACCAGCTTCTAATAGTCTCTTAATACGGGGGTTATTCCCTTTTTAGATTCCCTTGATATATTGTTTCACCCGTATAGAAACGGCACTTGCAGTAAGCTGAACAACTACTGGGGCTTGATGCTTTGCAAGCCCAGACGGGTTGTTTTCCACCCAAACTGAAGGGAATCTATGCTGTAAGTCTGTTAAATAGTCATTTAAAACTTCTCGTTCTTCCTTAGTATCTAGATTTAATAGATATTCCCCTGACAAAGGGCAAGTGAACATAAACTGCACCTAGCGATTAGCCTCAGCATGGAATTCAGCAGAGTTATGACTAAAAGAGATGGTAGCCTTAAGTTTTCTTAACAAGTCTTTTCTAAGTAAAGGATAAGGACAGTCCAGAGTGACCAAAATGGAATGGGTAACAGTATTGTTTCCTAAATTGACAGTCCACTATGAAGACTGTGGACAAAAAAATTGAATTTCCAGTAGCACCTTGTATGGGTATTTGCTCCCCTGAGAGAGGTCCAAGGGCAGCAGTGAGAACAGAGTGAGAAGCTCCGGTGTCGCTGAGGAACTCTACGTGTAATGTTATACTGGGCTCCTGGGGGCTAACAGGTATGGAGCCCTGGCCCCGTTAGTCCTCCTTTAGATTAAGGACTTTTGGGGTCTGCTGTTACTTTCTATTTTTGGATAGTCTTTCTTCTAATGTCCTTTCTTTTCACAATAAGCACACTGATTTCAACTTAACTCAGGCTTTCTTCCTTTTCAGATTACTGACTTTATTATACTCAACAGTAGTTTAGTGTTATCTAGAACTAATACTGAAAACTATATGCATATCCCTGTTTATATTTAATTATTTAACTGCAATAATGCTGGTAAAATGGAAGGCTTAAATCTTATATTAGAAACTTTTTTTTTTTTTTTTTTTTTTTTTAGAGAGAGAAACAGAGGGAGAGAAGGGGGGAGGAGCTGGAAGCATCAACTCCCATATGTGCCTTGACCAGGCAAGCTCAGGGTTTCAAACCAGCGACCTCAGCATTTCCAGGTCAATGCTTTATCCACTGCACCACCAGAGGTCAGGCAACATTTTTTGACAAGTATGCACAAACAAAGTATAGAGAACAAAACCGATCAAGAAAAAAATTCTATAAAACATCTGGTAAAATATATATTATTTACATATATACAATGTCAACATAGTCACATTCATTTGCATAATTATATATTAATAACAGAAAAACTTTATTTCTGCCAAGTACAGTATATCCTTTTTGAAAATGGGGTAAAGGAGGGGTTATAAAGTGCAGTGGTTACCAGGGGGAGGGGAAGGGAGGAGAGGGAGGGCTGGTGGGAGGGGAGGGGCATAAAGAAAACCAAATGAAGGGGAAGGAGGATGATTTGACTTTGGGTGATGGGTAAACAACATAATCGAATGTCAAAATGATCTGGAGATGTTTTCTCTAAATCTATGTGCTCTAGTTGAACAATGTCACCACATTAAAATTAATTGTCTAAATAAAACTATAAAAATTATTTATAATAATTATAATTATTTTCATCTGTCTATTGGCCATCTGTATGTCTTCTTTGGAAAAGTGTCTATTCATTTCTTTTGCCCATTTTTAATTTTAATTTTTTTTTTGTATTTTTATGAAGTTGGAAATGGGGAGGCAGTCAGACAGACTCCCACATGTGCCCGACCAGGATCCACCGGCATGCCCACTAGGGAGCGATGCTCTGCTCATCTGGGGCATTGCTCTGTTGCAACCAGAACCATTCTAGTGCCTGAGGCAGAGGCCACAGAGCCATCCTCAGTGCCCGGGCCAACTTTGCTCCAGTGAAGCCTTGGCTGCGGGAGGGGAAGAGAGAGACAGAGAGGAAGGAGAGGGGGAGGGATGGAGAAGCAGATGGATGCTTCTCCTGTGTGCCCTGGCTGGGAATTGAACCCGGGACTCCTGCACGCCAGGCCGACACTCTACCACTGAGCCAACCGGCCAAGGCCTGCCCATTTTTTGATTGGATTGTTTGTCTTCCTGGAGTTGAGTTTTACAAGTTCTTTATAAATTTTGGTTATTAACCCCTTATCAGATGTATTGTTGAATATGTTCTCCCATTGTGTGGTTAGTCTTTTTATTCTGTTCATGTTGTTTATAGCTGTACAAAAGCTTTTTAGTTTGATATAGTCCCATTTGTTTATCCTGTCTTTTATTACACTTGCCCATGAAGATAAATCAGCAAATATATTGCTGCAAGAGATGTCAAAGAGCTTACTGCATATTTTCTTCTAAGATGTTTATGGTTTCATGACTTATATTTAAGTCTTTTAACCATTTTGAGTTTATTTTTGTGACTGGTTTATGTTGGTGGTCTATTTTTATTTTTTTGCAGGTAGCTGTCCAATTTTCCTAACACCATTTGTTAGAGACTGTCTTTACTCCATTGAATGCTCTTACCTCCTTTGTCAAATATCACTTGTCCATAAAGATGTATATTTGTTTCTGGGTTCTCTGTTCTGTTCCATTGATCTATATGCCTGTTCTTATGCCAATACCAAGCTGTTTTGAGTACAATGGCCTTGTAGTATAATTTGATATCAGGAAGTGTGATACCTCCAACTTTATTCTTCCTTTTCAAGATTGCTGAGGCTGTTCGTGTTCTTTTTTGGTTCCATATAAATTTTTGGAATATGTGTTTTATATCTTTGAAGTATGTCATTGATATTTTAATTGGTATTGCATTAAATTTATAAATTTCTTTGGGTAGTATAGACATTTTGATGATATTTATTCTTCCTATCCACGAGCATGGTATATGCTTCCATTTGTTTGTATCTTCCTTGATTGCTTTTATCAATGTTTTGTAATTTTCTGAGTACAAGTCTTTAACCTCCTTGGTTAAATTTACTCCTAGGTACTTTACTTTTTTGTTGCGATAGTGAAGGGGATTTTTTCCTTAATTTCTCTTTCTGACAGTTCATTGTTGGTGTATAAAAATGCCTCTGATATCTGTGTATTAATTTTATATCCTGCCACCTTGCTGAATTCATTTATCAGGTCTAGTAGTTTTTTTACTGAGACTTTAGGGTTTTCTATATACAGTATCATATAATCTGCAAATAATGATAGTTTTACTTCTTCTTTTCCAATTTGTATGCCTTTTATTTCTAGTGTTTGTCAGTGGACGAGTGGATTAAAAAGCTGTGGTACATATGATATATACAATGGAATACTATGGAGCCATGAAAAAGAAGGAAATATTACCTTTTGCAACAACATGGATGGACTTGGAAACTATTTTGTTAAGTGAAATAAGCCAGGTAGAGAAAGAAAAATATCATATTACCTCACTCATTTGTGGAATCCAAGGAACAATGTGAACTGAGCAACGGAATTAAGCGTGAAGGGAAGCGGGGAAGGAGCTATTGGGAGGGGGGCAAGGGAGATGTTGAGGGGATTATGGGGGAGGGGGGATGCAATTGGGGCAACACTAGAATCTATGTAAACACAATAAATTAAATTAAAAAATTATTTATCTTGCTTAGAAAAAAAAACAAAACAAAGCAAAAAACAATCTGATGTATAATTGGAGTACTCAAACTACTTTCTGAGGATTAGCAGCCTGGATTCCTTGGGGGTGGTTTGGAAAACAGGCTGTTTGGAAATGCAAATGCCCCTATCTGACCGTGCTACTAAAACCTTTTGTTCTAATCACGTGGCTCAGCCCTTGGGCCAAGAAGCCTTCTTTATTAAAGCATGCTGCTGGTCAATATAGGGGAATTTGTTGGGGTGCCTAGGATTTCCAGTGCCCGAGGGGGAGGCAGTAGGCGCCAGAGTCAGGTGAGGAGCCACTGCATGGCGTGGGCCCTGCCAGGCCCAAACACTATGGAGGTAGCACCACCTTGGCTGTTGCTTTTACTTTCTCTGCTGCTGCTGCCAGGGCCTGGCCACGCCCTGCAGGCAGGTGTGCATGGGCCACAGGGACAATGGCCCAGTGATAATATTCTATCTAAACTGTCTGCACTTTTTCTGGGTCTAGCAATTCTTGACTTGGCCAGTCTGCTCTAAAAGTTGGCTAATTTATAGAGTTTTCAGTGTACCTTTAGACAATTTTTATATTATAATTATTAGAAAATTAATTCTGAAATTCTTAAGCATACATTCAATAAGAGTTTTACTCTTGCTTTGCCCTCCCCCTATTGTTACAAACAATATTAGCACAAATGAGCTTCTCTAGATCATGAAAGGGATCAAGAACCGATGCTTGTGTCAGTTTTCTACAATGTCCCCATGGGGTCATGCTCTGTAGAACTGAAGGACAGAGAGCTTGCAGATGAAGTCTGACATACAGGGGAAGGGAGTGCCCTTGTGAGGAGCCACAGACTGGAAACTCAGGCACTAGCACCTGAGCTTCTCATTTACACACCATTCACTTAGGGATTTTCGGTATAGAGACAGAATAGCAAAGCAAAAGTGAAGAACGAGATCCCGGCAGGAGCAAAATCAGAGAGGGACCCTCGAAAGTAAAGATCCTCTATCCAGTGAGGAATGCAGGAAGGAAACACTGAAGAGGAACTAAACCAGGAGATGTCCTCTAGGAGAGCTTGTAAAAATAAACAAAAGCTACAAAACAAGCAGAGGGTAAACATATGAGAGAGCAAATCTAAATGTGTACCGGGACTCTTCGGCCAAAACAAACTTCAGATTACTCTCCGCCAACGTCTTGGCCCTGGATAGCTTATTGTGTGAGTGCGACTGCGTCTGATCCTTGATCACAATAGTTCAGATTGGCTAACCCAGACAGATTACACATTGAGCAAATTGAAAATTTGCTCTACTCACCTCCAGAGGCTTTCCTGATGACTCCAAATAGGTGGATGGGTATGCTGATTATTCGCGGCTGACTGTCGGCCAGACAGAAAAGGCCAGTGGGGTCTTGGAACGTCTCAGGTGGTGCCTTCTCTGCTGGATTTCTGTTCCTGGCAATCAGACCGAATTGGCCAGCAGCCCATGTGTGGCAGAATTAAATGTGTCCAGAGGACATGATCTTGCTGAGGCCTCCAAATACTGTATCAGAACAGCAAGAGACAGATGTTTTGCCACACAGATAAGTAGCCAAATTAAGGAGTCTGTATTTTAAAGCTAGTGACTGCATGGAGACCCAAGTCATTCAAATCATGCGGCCCTGACCACAGTTTGAAGTCAGCTTTTAAAGACAAAATTACACACTGATTGGGGTATGGGAAGGAGGGGAAGCCTAGCAGTAAAACAAAGCAGTGAAACAAGCTCATTTACAATGCTGATTTATAGGATTAATTCAGGAAGAAACATTCTGAGAACACCTGCAACCTTGCAAATCAGCCCAAGGCCACAGCCTGCAAAACCAGCCTCAAGGCCAGGGGTAGGGCGTCTTTTAGAAAAAGTAAGTTCTACTAAAAGGTCTCTTTGTTTTAGAGAAAGTAAGTTCTGCTAAAAGTTACTTATGCTAAGAGCCTTTCTTTTCTACATTTCAAAATCAGAAGTCAGTTTGGGCCATAGTTTCAAAGTACTCAGCAGGAGTATGTAGGAGGTGTGTGGAAATTTACTTATTCTAGTCTGAGATGTGAAAAGAACAAACAATTTCTTTATTTCTCTAGTATGATTCTTCTTTAAGTTGTTCTATCTCACTAAGACTAATTTACAATATTTTCTTTTTGTTTTCTAGTTTGAACTGGCTCAGTAAATTTAAACATTGAATCTATTCAAAGTTCAGTTCTTAGTAGAGTTGTTTTGGGTTTTTTTTCTTCTTAGTAGAGTTTTTTATATATCATTTTCAGGAGACTTTTTATAGTAAATGCTCAGTCTTTCAGCTCCTTTCTTCTTCCTTTCTTCCTTAAAATAATTCCTAGCTTGACCATGCATTTATGACAGCGAATGAAAGGACGCTCCAATCCACACCAGTGAACTTTAGATGCTCTCAGGTCCCTGATATGGAGCAGTAGAACTATTCTACTCCTTATTTAAATAACCTGGAGTAGTATTCAAAATATTTAACAATAGGTATGGCATGGCATGAACCAATCTGAATGCATGCCAGTATAAGAAAACCTATTAGAATAGACACTGATGTAAATAAATGATGTAAGCAAGCCATTGCATAGTAGCTAAATATAAGCCCTGTGGGTAACTAATGAAATTTGTCATATCTAGTCATTTGGAACAACCTGCTGATGCTCCTCACTGGTGTCCAGACACACAGCCATTTCTCCTAGTCCTTAAGACTCCATCTGGGGCGGGCAGCTCTCATTGAAAGCACAGCTCTCTATTAGTCTACTGGGTACAGCATGATCTCTAACTGTCCTCTTTGGGGCATAGCTTTGGAATCCCTCTCTGGAGTTTCATTAGTCAAGCTGACTGCCATCACCACTGCTCTGCTCTTGCCCATGCCATATTGGGGCTCCTCATAAAATCTTACTGTTTCCTCTAAAAATCTTAATCTGGGAAGCACATTGCTGGCACTTACTGAATTTTACTCTTTCTCTGGTCTTGAACTCAAAGAAGTATAGTAAGGATCTTAAATAACTCACCACCTAGTTTCCTAATTCCATAACTTTTTTTTTTCTTGCCACAATTTCTTAAGGCCAAAGGAGTTGGCTTTCATTTCCTCCTCTCATCTTTAGTTGGCTCTACCCCCTGGAATGCACTAAAACTCTCTGATCTATTCCACCAGTCTTGATTCTTGATTTGCTGAAAGCTAATGGATTTAGAAAATCCCTTTCTCTTCAACAATACCTGACTTTCAAGAACATTATTGTGCTTAAGAAGTCAAGAAGTTAAGCTTTGAAGTGCAAAATTGATCAGGGGGCCTTCTGTTTTAAGTGGTACCAACCCTGTCTTTTTCTAGGGCAAAAGCCTCTTGGGTCTGCAAGGAAACTATTTAAATACATCAAAAAACTCTTCCTTTAAAAAATATGAATTAAATACTGACAAAAAATTGTAATCTATTTTTGAAAAATTAGAAAATATATAGGAAATATAAATGATAATACTTAGAACACTACTGTGTGTATATATATATATATATATATATATATATATATATATATATGGCAGTTAATTAGAAGTAGCATGGAAATACAGATCTCTACATCAAATAATAAAATCAAGGCATTTTTGAGAAATTAACCAGAGCAGCCAAAGAAATAGAAACCAGTAGCCTGGAAATATCCCTTCAGTGGGTCATGGATCATTAAGCAGGCTTTTAAGCTATGTTAGTATTCTTTCCCTACTAATTTTGTTGTTGTTGGAGTTAAATCAGGAGCTATGAATAAACCATTGTAGACCTATATCAATTAATTTCCCAATTTCACCCTTTGCTTTCAATCTCTAAATTAGGTCTTCATCCCAAACATACTATTGCAAGTTCAAACTCTGAAATAAATTTAACAAAGCAAAGGAAGATGGAACAGCACTCTGTAAAACACCTGCATCTAGCCAAAAAATAGAATTGGAGGGGCCATCCTAATTGTTCTTTCGATTTTCTACTCTAATCCAAGAGTTTACAGTCTAACTTTACAGTCTGGTAAAACTTAACAGTGTCAGCACACGGAGATCAGCTAAGTTTGGCTCTCTAAACAACTAGAAGATAACCTCTTACACAGAATATAACTTTAAATCATTATGGGTTATCATGGGAGAATCTTCTGGGATGAGAGTAAAATCTCAGTTTTGGAGGAAGAACAATTGTTCTCAAAACTATCAAAGTGATATAAAAAGAATTCACTGAAGAAATTACAAACCACTGCTTACAACCCATCACCAGAGGTATGTAAATTCAAACTACAGAAAGGTAGATGTTTAGATTCCCTATTGTATAGACAAAAATTTTCTGAATTCATTTTTTTTCCTAACAGTGCCAAGATCTACTAGTATTTTCTATTCATGACACTATATCCCAGTATTCAGAATCTGGCATTTTCCCCAGTTACTAAAAATTTTAATGAAAAGCAGTCACACAAACCCAATCTGACAAGCTTAAGATTTTGTGTTGGTTGTCATCTTTAATTGATATTTCATGTATATTTAGAATGAATGGACGTTATACCCTTTCTTACGTTGTTAATTCTAACATGTTTTTCACATTCTCTTGCACTGTGTGAAACTTTAGAAATTTCCAATCATATTTTTAAATACCTCAGCTTATAATACAAAAGGCTTTAACGCTTATTTAAATAAAGATATTATACATAGCTCTGACTGCAGACTTTCAAAATACTCAGTCGATTAACATAAGCTACCTTTCGCAGGATTTGGTTTAAGTCAGGTGGAAAAGAATATCATCTAAGAATCAAAGAAATTAAAAGGAATATGTAATACACAGCAAACCAAATACTGAAAAAACATTAAGACAATTTCCTCATATTTTATGGATCCTGGTGGTGGTCTTTTTTCCCCTTTAAAACCTAGCCATAGAATGCATTTTGGGCTAAATAAAAAGGCATCCAGGATGTCTCAAAAGGATACAAATGTCCAAAATTTTGGACCCCCTTCCATCAGACAGAGGCTCTGGCAGTCGCTCTGCAGCCTCCAAAATACTGCAGGCTCAATTACCATCGCGGGACAGTGAACTGGCAGCACCATTCATCATTCCCAGGGCATTTAATGCCTTGAAAACAGTTCTGAGGTTGCAGCTTTAGGAGTATCAAGGAACTGAGCTGGTCTCTGACAGCTGGGCCATGCTGCCACCTGGGGGTCAGCAGAACACACAGCTCCTGTGAGGCCAGTCTTTTTCCTCCACTTCTAGAGGAACTAGGAGGTGGATTGTGCTAAACATCCCCCTCCTTCTTGGACACTAACCCCTGTTCTTCCTCTGCCCAAAAATGTTGGGACTTTTCTCTTCATTATTCAGTCACTAGTGGAGCAAATGAGGCCAACAGTAGTGAGCAAGGGCAGGCAGTTCAACGACCCCTTGTCTTCCATGTTTTTCTCATTTATATCTTCACACACCTTGGAGCCCTACCTTTGAGTGCACCTCTTCTCTTTTTCACCCAGCTAGTTAATCAATTCTAAGGGTCACATGTCTGTCCTAGAGATAGGACACTGTATCCACCCTCAAAGAGCTCCAACTGCAGGTGAAGAGGGAGAGAAAAAAATAGAGGGCTGTGGCCCAGTCATGACGAGTGTTCACACTGGGTGAACACCAGGTATTGCAGGACCTAGAGTAAGGATACTTAAATTTGTCAGGAGAGAAGCAGGTTAGGAAAGTCTCCAGTGGGAGGGACGCTTGGAGACATCAGGAAAGACCAATGGTGTGCTTTTGAAATCTGATAAGCCTGTGGTCAAATCATAGCTACAAATACAAACCATGCAACTTTCCTAATTTTCATTTTCTTCATCTGAAAAGTTTTTTACGAATGATACCTATTTCATAATGTTATCATATAGGATACATATTATATGTGTCAGAGATCTGGGAAGGTATATTAACTCAACACCAGAGAGTCTTTTTTGTTTTAATTATAACTGTTCTGGCAGAACAAGCTACACATATCTGGGCAGAGAAGAGGGACATGGCAAGGACGATCCATGCCAAGTCAGACGGGTGAGAGAATACAGCATGCAGGGATTTCAAAGAAACTCGTTATCATAGGGAACTTTTCTGTTTCACTCATCTTTTCATGCTTCTGTCTGTCTCTGTCTCCTCTTTTATCTTGCTCTTTAGTTCTTCACCCTCCACTGCCCCCATCCAACAAAGGAAAATAATTCTGTTTGTTTTCAGAATATTAAACAAGTTTTTAAGTTTGCAACTAGTTCACAGTAAAGATATTTATTTGGAGGAGAAATAGGCACCCAGAAAGAATTCTAATTTCATCAAATTTCCTTTGGGCAACTTAGTAGAGAATTTGGTGGGTACTGACATTCTAATAAAATGCAAACACTAGTTTGTCCTTGCAGAATGCGCTTGTGAGTTTGAGTGAGCTGCAGTGACACCTCCTGGTAAGAGGAAGGGAGTATCAGTTCATATAAAACTTCCCATGTGTTTACAATTTTATGATCAAAAGCAATACATGAAACTATCTTTTTCAGAAGTGTTTTTCTATCTAAAATAATTGAAGAGATACACACTCCCACGTACTACACATACTCTGGTTTGACTAACTTCCATTTTTAAAACCAGTTGAATCAAAGAAAGAAAACAGTTTTGGTTGTATTTCTTCCCATGGCATCAAATAACTAATTTGACTTTTTAAAAAGTCTTTAATCCACACATTTTGACAGAGTCATGTTCAACATTCTCTGAAGCCAGAAGAAAAAAAATTCAATTGAAATTACTTTCTGAAGTATTTTTAACCTAGTTCTTTGTGAAATGCTGGTCCGGTATTTCCTCTTGAATGCCTGAACAGCAACACTCCAGATACCTCACTCCCAGCTCACCCAGCACCCCCACAGCTGAAGTTCTCACTTAGGCTGCCCCTGGCCTGACGCATGTGCAGGTATAGAGATCCACTTATCACTTCCTTCTATACTCTCAAACTCTCTACCTCTTTCAAAGTACACTTGTGTTTTGATAGGCATTTTTAAAGTCCTGTGGACCCTGAAAATACAAAGTTAGCCCTTCTAGAAATGCAATTCCACAATTATAATGGTTAGACTCTCATCCATCCATTCAATATTTATTTAGTTGTCTAGTACAATATGCTGGACCTTCTGCTAGGTGTTGGGGGAAACAAATGCAATCATGAGAGATATTATCCTTATTTCACAGAATATAAATTCTAGTGGTAAAGGAAAGGAAAAACAGAATGCACAACTAAGTGAAGCAACAAATGAATGCTTTACTATCTCTCTCTCCTTCTCTAAAAAAATAGAGAAAAATAATTAACCAACAAACAAAACATTCAAACAGTAAGATCTATTAGGAAGTAAGGTGTAAAGAGTGAAAAATAAAGAATAGTAGGAAGTGTCTTTCAGATGAGGATAAGTCAGGAAAAGGCTCTTAGAAGACATGGCAGAAGCTGAGACCTGAAGGACAAGAAGCTGAGAGCCCAGCAGAAGAAACAGCAGGTGCAAAAGCCCTGTGATAGAATGGACTTGGTGTACTCACAGAAATAGTGAGGAAGCAGAAAGTGGCAAGAGTTGAAGTTGATGCAAGTGATCATAAAGATTTAAATCAAAGTGCAATGAGTAGTCCTTGGACTACTTATTTTAAATAAGTAAGGTATAATTTTATTTAGGTCTTGACAACTACCTTAATACCTAATAGTTCTTAACTTTATGCCAGTCGTGTTTAATCCTCCTACCAACTTTATATAAGATAGGTATTAATATACTCAATTTTAACGATGAGAAAATGGAAGTAAACAGAAGTCAAATAATTTGTTGCCAGTCTCACAACTAGTAAATGGCAGTGCTGGGATTCATACTTAGACAGCCCATGGATGGGGTCCATTCTTCAAACACTATGCAATATTGACTCTCAATATCGTCAGTTCTTTAAGAGCAAGAGTGAGAAAATGCTGGCACTAAAGCTCTGATCCAGACTAGAAGTTACGGTGTCCTACTCCAGATAAACAGCAGGGAGATAGTAAAATTAAATAGATTTATGATCTATTTTACCCATAGTTCCGAAGGCTTGTATATGACAGGCAATGGGACTACCCAGTGGGGACAAACTTTTCAATGACAGTTGAATCACATTGCAGAGATGGCTTTCACTATTGTGTTTAGTCAGTAGACATTTTCAATGTTACCAGGTGTTCTCATCAAAAAGTTTTCTCTGCCAAGATGAGCAGCATATTTTTAAAAGATTTGCTACACAGAACAATTTTCATCTCACTGTTCGATGAAAGTTTTAGCATGGTTCACATATTTTTCTGATCTTTTCTATATACATATGCAAAATTGTATCATATCCTATGTACAGTTTTGAAATTTTTTACATTATATTTATTTTTACCTTGTCAATAATTTTTTAAAAATATTTTTAAACGATGCTTGCTGTACTTTATTGTTTGTTTTTGCTATTGTGAGGCAAGTATATTGTTTCTGATTTTTTCACTACTCTAAGTAACATGCTTTACATAAATCTTTGCCTCCAACACTCATTATTTTCCAGTGCTAAAACAACTAAACATGGAAGTTCAAGATCTACAGGAATAGTTTTATTCATTGATAAATTTTATTTATATATTTCAACATTGTATTCCACTCAAATGTAACAGTTAAAATATAAATAAGTAGATAAATATGGCAGTGGTCTGTAAAAGTTTTTCTGATTGCTTCACTTATATCAGTGAACAGGCCTTTATTGGAGGGTGTAGACAGAGATATTAAGTGTTGAAGTAAAGGAGGAAGTATGATACTGTCTTCCAGGAGAGTGAATGCAGTAGGCTAGTACAATAAGATTACCTGATAACCTCAAGAACCATTTTGATTAATGAATATGAAATGATACCATGGTTGTATACTTTACCTTAGCTGTGTTCAGCTAAGGTTCAGTTGTGTGAGTGTAGGCATAGAGTATAAAAGAATTGGGTTTAATCAGGATTAAATTTCCAAATCTTGATCTCTGGACTGCTCTGCTGGTCTTGAGTCTAGTGTGGGGTACTTCCTTGTTGGACTCTCTGGATTTTCTATGTGTACCTCACTTTTTTCCTTTTTTCCAGAAGCTCTGTGCCAGAGACCACTGTCCACAGCTTCTTTACCGCTAGCCTTGTTCTTTTTGCTTCAAATCCCCTATTAAATGTTCCCAGCACACTGTCCACCCACCCAAACTGAAACATACACCTTTCCTCATACCTCCCCAAATATCCCACAATAAGCTGTATAATTTCATTCACCACATTTACTCAGTATCTCTAGTCTCCATTTGATTCTAAATTTCCTCAAAGTAGGGATCTTCTTTACTGTTTGCTATTTTTTTAATGTTCATTTCCCACCTCAATACCTAGTGCATAGTAAATTAAGGGGTAAATTTCTTAATAAATCTTCTCCAGCAAGAAATCAAATTGCCTTGATCATTCCCATACCTTACCATGCACAAGTAATGAAGACATTTCTCAATAAAAAGTAACAGGCCTGAGAAGATTTTTAACTACTAGTCAAAAGTGTTAGAAATAAGAAAAGTATTCACTTCCTCATGTAGGTTGATTCCAATATTTAGTTTATCTCTTTAACTTTACAATGACAGTAATAATTATAATAAAAACTGTATTTAATGTATATATAGAATTCTTTAGACTTTCTAAACAGTTTCATTTTTAAGACAACTGTAAAACACACACACATATATATACACATGCACACACACTCTTTCAAAAATTGCCAAGTTCCAATCCAGCTATGAGAATTTCTTCAAAAAGAAAATACCTTTTAATTAAATCTTTAAAGAAGTTCTTTTGTATGTTTGTTTTTTTTACAGAGACAGAGAGAAAGTCAGAGAGAGGGATAGATAGGGACAGACAGGAACGGAGAGAGATGAGAAGCAACAATCATCAGTTTTTCGTTGTGACACCTTAGTTGTTCATTGATTGCTTTCTTATATGTGCCTTGACGGGGGGGGGGGGGGGGGTGGCTACAACAGACTGAGTAATCCCTTGCTCAAGCCAGCGACCTTGGGTCCAAGATGGTGAGCTTTGCTCAAACCTAATGAGCCTGCGCTCAAGCTGGCGACCTCGGGGTCTCGAACCTGGGTCCTCTGCATCCCAGTCCGACACTCTATACACTGCGCCACTACCTGGTCAGGCTAAATCTTTAAAGAAAGACAAGAATTTCTCTAGTATGCTCAGGAAAGTAGAACATTCCAGACTGTATATAGCATACAGAAAATATCTAAAGGTAAATAAATTGTAAACTTCTGTAATAAGTTGTATGTTTGTAGGTGAAATTTATAGCTTATATATCTTTGACTTGTGAGACGATTTACAAAATCCACACTGAACATAAAATGTGCAGAATAAAGGAAGGACTTAATTTTTTAATGTTTTACTTGATTGTTCTACCTTTAGGCAGACACAAACATGAAAAAAAGAAAAAAAAAAGACCAAATGTCGACCTAATAACCTAGCATGGGAATTGCAGATACCTTATAATTCTTTCATTGCAATCTTCATGCACAAAACGTAATAGAAAGTAGAGATAAAAGAAACTCCGTTGTCATTAGAAAATAAAATAGAATTTCCACTTAGATCTTTAGAGGCATCTATACTTAAAAATTAATTCACTTGAAAAGTGTTTCTTTTTTTCTTCCTCACTTTTTCTATGTGAACATTTATCCTATGTGCTCTGGATGGAAATGGATGTTATCAATTCTTTGAGTTCAAATTCACAGCCACAAAAGTTAGTCATACCTGAACAAGCTGGCAAGGGATAATTAACCGGTCTCCAATCTCTTCAGAATAATTTGAAGACAAATTCTCTGCCCAAATGTTATTAATTATATATTTAGCACCTTAGGTATCTTATTTCTCTGAGGTTTTAGAGATCAAAAGGGATGTGAAAAAAAGTGAGGAGAATCAAAGCTAAAACGTCAATTTGAATCGAGCTGCACAATGAGAATTTACTCCAGCACTTTGTTGCAATGTAATCTATAAATAACCCTCTGAGATTCACTTGCCAATTAGAAAGCATCACATGACATGCACCTTACATGTCAGTAGTTAATTTGCATGTCAGTGAAACATTAACTGGATGAAAATTTTAAAGCTTTATGTACTACTTACACCATAATTGGAAGCAAAGTAAGTGTACTAACACAGAGATTTTCATTATATCATCCAATAGCTTTTTAAAAGACCACGTTTAAACAGTCAGTATTTATCATTGTCTTAAAGTTCGCTTCAGTTCAGGACAACAGATTGCATTTAGACTTTAAATTATTTTTAACACTTACTGTAATTGAGATGTCTGGAAAAAAAGAAGTGTATGTGGTAGACAGAGAAGATGAGAATGAGATTTATACGCAGAGGTAGCAGGTTAGATTTTAAGATTAATTCAGAGTTTGTGGCTTTAGTCATAAATCTGTCACTCTACATCAAAAATTTAGTTCTCTTTTTTTTTCAGATTTTTACTCCCTTCCCCCAAGTTTTTCTACAGTCAAAAAGAACAGTTTTATGGGTGGTCCCTTCTGAAAGCTGAAAATGGATGTTTTGATTCAAATATGAGGGGAAACCACCACTGGGCACTTGAACTTTACTATATTTAAGTACAATACTTAGAACAAATATTGTATCTACATATCCTGAAATATCATAAGCTGCCATGCTGGTGGGGTTTAGTTTGCCATCAGAACTGCCATTGCTTGACCTTGGCTGGTTGGCTCAGTGGTAGAGCGTCGGCCTGGTGTGCGGAAGTCCCGGGTTCGATTACCGGCCAGGGCACACAGGAGAGGCGCCCATCTGCTTCTCCACCCCTCCCCCTCTCCTTCCTCTCTGTCTCTCTCTTCCCCTCCCGCAGCCGAAGCTCCATTGGAGCAAAAGATGGCCCGGGAACTGGGGATGGCTCCTTGGCCTCTGCCCCAGGCGCTACAGTGGCTCTGGTCTCGACAGAGCGACGCCCCAGATGGGCAGAGCATCGCCCCCTGGTGGGCGTGCCGGATGGATCCCGGTCGGGCGCATGCGGGAGTCTGTCTGACTGCCTCCCCGTTTCCAGCTTCAGAAAAGTACACACACAAAAAAGAACTGCCACTGCTATCAATCAGGTCCAGCCACTGGCTGATTGGATAGCAAGCAAATCAAGTCAATGAATGACGAAAAGGAAAGGGAAAGAGAAAAATAAAGGGGAGAAATGTTTGGTAGTCTTCAGTACCACGGAATCACAATGATGCTTCCAAAATTTATTTTCATCATGACATCCTCAGACTATTTGGAGTTTACTATACCCAGAGGGTATATATCTAATGAAAAGATATGGTTACTTTGCTTTACCAGTTGGAACTTAAGTATTTTTCTAGAAAGTGGAAGCTGATCATCGTTAAAGGTAAGGTCTAAGTTGTCAAATTAATACAACAGATGTGTGTATGTATTTTGACTCATTTATAAGCTAATTTATCTGTTTGTCTTTATCTAGCTAGAATATGAGTATCTTTAGATCAAAAATTATGTCTCAGATTGCCTAACACCTCCTCAGCATTTTCATTCCCTTTAATATTTGCAGACTTGATTGTATTTCTAAACATTCACTCATATTAATTTTGATGGTCTGTCTCCTTACACACACAGACACACACACACACACACACACACACACACACACACAAAGGCTTTTCGATAGAGAAAGTAAGTACAATAAGTACAATAATATAAGGTCATTGAGAACAACATGCATATGCAATTCACAGATCCTTATATGATTAATAAATTAGATTTGAATTGGCTCTGAATTTTACAGTGGCCAAAGCAAAACAGAAAATGTGATCAGTTTAAAAATTCACATTAATCTTAAGATTAAAAATACTAATTTATAAATATATATATCAAAAGTATGCACAATAATTAATTTGCATAGTCTTATATCATTTTACAATTGTTTACATTTTTATTATTCAATCACTTTAATTTTTTTTTTTTTCTGAAGTTGGAAACAGGGAGCAGTCAGACAGACTCCTGCATGCGCCCGACCAGGATCCACCCGGCATGCCCACCAGGGAGCGATGCTCTGCCGATCTGGGGCGTCGCTCTGCTGTGACCAGAGCCATTCTAGCACCTGAGACAGAGGCCATGGAGCTATCCTCAGTGCCCCGGCCATCTTTGCTCCAATGGAGCCTTGGCTGCGGGAGGGGAAGAGACAGAGAGGAAGGATAGGGGGAGGGATGGAGAAGCAGATGGACGCTTCTCCTGTGTGCCCTGGCCGGGAATCGAACCTAGGACTCCTGCACGCCAGGCTGACGCTCTACCACTGAACCAACCGGCCAGGGCCAATCACTTTAATTTTTATTTTCAAGGAAATCTAAACAAATATTGGTTATTAAAAATGAGACCTAACTTAATATTTTTTATTCATATTAGTTTATGGGAAGAAAAACTAAATTTAACAGTTAATGCATTAATTTAGATCGCTTAACCAATTTGTTTTGGTTGTAACTGGTTATGAAAGTAGAGTGTCAAACTTTATCTCAGTAAACACTTAATAAGCACTAATAGAGGAAACTAAACTTAAATAAAATGTTTTCAAAATGAGCATGACAGGTTTAATTTTTACATAAATAGAACAGTGTTTCCTTCTCGTCCACCCTGGTACCTACTCCCCATCCCCGGCAAAAAGGAAAAAAAAATAGCATGAAAAAACAGTGGATAGTTTTCATTACTTAGTATGAAGAAAGGTGAAGAGAATTAAAGTCACCATTCAAATGTAACAAAGCAAAGATACTATGATACTCTATTGCTTTGCTTATGATATGCAAAGTTAGTGCCTGAATTACTCAAATGTATATTATATGCTACACAGCTTAGGCTTTTAAAGGTCAAAGAAGTATTCCTCAATGAATTTTATTCACTGAAACCTACTGTTCTTTTTCTATGTTAAGCTCTGACTTTTTCCCCGTTCAATAAAAGTTATTCTCTCTCTCCAACCTTCCCCCACTAATTCCCACATGTTTTCAACAGGAAGTCCCCTAACAGGACAATGTTGAAGATATTTACACATAAATATAGGACATGGGAAAAAATAAGCAAAGATTTAGAGCCAATAGAGTATTAATTTAAAAGGCAGTTAATTTTGAAGAAGAAAAGGGAATGAATATACACTCAGCAAGGGTCTGAATGATAGTATATAGTACAAATAATTCTCTATTTGGGGGTCCTGAGAAATTTCAGCAAGTGGTTGTGGAGTAATGAATGTTTGTAATTCATTAGCTACTATTTTAAAATGCAAAGCACACCATGACATCAATGATGTTCTTTTTAATCTCAACAAATAGGCTATTACAATTAAAGCGCTTGCAGAAAGATAGTATATTTAAATATTGATTTTGATGGGATTTCAGTGTTTAATAACAATAATTTAATAAAATTTTATAATACTATAGAAAGAAGAAAATATGTTATGAGGTTGGTTCAAAAACACACATGTATACACCAGCCTTTTATGAGTATTTAGTAACAGCTAGCATTTCTATCCTGAAATTTTATTTTTCTCTGGATCCTTTACTAAGGTTTAGTGTATCTTTAACAAAATAATGACTATTTACTTAAAAAAATTAGTTTTCCTAAGTAGAGAAAATAATAGCATTCTAAAGTGCTTGATTTTCTTTTCTCACTTTCCATCTTCCTTCAGCTCCTAGACAACAAAACAATGGTTCTTTCTTCATGTGGAACAGTAAACTTAATAAACACAAATGGCTAGGGGGCCTCACAGCAGTGAAATTATGGCCTCAGACGAACTTCTTTTTCTTTAAGAAGAAACAAGTTTAAAAGGACTTTTTCCAACATACTTTAAAGTCATTCATATTTCAATGATATAATTAAATTAGCAACACTAAAACATTGCTGACTGATAAATGAGACCAAAATAATTAAGTTCTGTTCTTTGTACAATCAAGATTTAGTACAGTAATCAATCTGGGCAAGTATCTGGAGTCTGGAGACTGCAGAAGATGAACAAGCAACTAGCTAAAATTATTCACGTGGGAAGGTGCTTAAATGAGTACACAGTTTATTCATAGTTATGGATACCTTGCATGCCTTACTCTTCATCAGAATCTGGTTGATTCATTGCCTGCCCTAGGTGGTCCCACACTAAGTTGAGCATGGTATGCAAGTAGACATACAAAAGAACAGTTTGAAAGATAATTTTACCTATTCAACGAACACTACTGATACTGAAAATGTAAAATATAATAGACTGAAAATATAAAAGTTTTTTATCCAAAGCCAAATAACAAAAAACACAAATACTGTAATAAAACACATTAAAGATATATATAAACATTAAAGTAATAAATAACAAAGAGAGAGAAAACACTATGTGTTTTCCATATGTATTTATATTTGTGGAATTGTGAGTATGATTTTGGTGCCTACTCAGCTTTCATTTTTATTATCTTCTACCCAACACCCTCTCCCCACCTTAGAATATATCTCACAGTTTTCCATACCCTAAACACTCTTACTGCATGGTTTTTCCCTGTGGAATCAGACTGTGGTCAGAGAGAGGTTTTCATACTATTTCTCCTGGGAGCTGGAACTCCAGGCTTCAGCACACTGATGCACTTAGCAAGTCCATCAGAAAAGTCAACATAAATATAACCAGGTCAGTACAGGGTGTTAGTAACTACTAGGGTTTACAACTACACACACATGTGCGCGCACACACATACACACACACGGAAATATATATACATGGAAATACAACCATGTGTTATATAATTTATATATAAAATTTTAAAAAGTCCTTTTGTCAAATGCTTATTCTGATTATTACCCATGCACCTCCTTAGGAAAATGCAACCTCCTTTATAGTGGGTGTGAAAGCATTGTTATTCATGAAAATGAAAAAAAAAAAACTCATAAAGAGTGTCCTTCTACCCTCCAACAAAATGATCATGTACTAGTTGTATTTTGAGGTCTCCAACTAGGGATAACAGGCTCCCTTTGACTCCCGTCCACATGTCTGCCTCCATGAACGTTAGTTAGCATGCGGCTAGGGCTAGGGCGGAAGAGCCATGGATGTCTACGCCAGCACTTGGCAGTTTGTAGAGTGGAAATTACACTTTGTTTTTAAAAACGGATTCTTCTCCCAGAACCATGCAATTCGACTGGCTGAAGGCACAAATGGCATAAATACTCATTCGAAAAAAGAGAGGTGGGGCTAAAGAATAAACCCCACACCCAGGAACCTTTAAGAGAAACAGGTGCTAGCAAGAGAAGCACCCAGCTGACAATAACACTTAAAACTCTTGTTTTCATTACTCTGAAAACAATTTCAACGGGAAATACCGCGCCCTGTTTCTGAGGGTTTAATTCACCAGGCTGTCTCCGTGAATGAGTCAAATCTAAGTTTCACACTCAAGACTGGTTTTCGCTGCCGGCCACTATTGCCCTTCAAGCCCTGAGAAGTCCGTTTCCAAACTGGACAAGCCCTTTCCTCCTGGCGGCCTTGCCCCTCAGTCCTCCAAGTCGTCACTTTTATTTATGGCCCCTGAACGGTGTCTGGGTGGCTCGGCCCGGCCCCAAGATCAGTCACCGCGAACAATGAGCCAGACAAGGGACCCACCCAGCGAAAGCCTGCTCGCCGGCCACGCTCAAGCCCGCTGGCGCGGGACGCTCCGGCGCCGGGGCTCTCGGGGTCCTTCCCCTTTCCCCTCCAGAACCCGAGGAAAGCGAGGGCGGGTCGTTCTTTACTACCAGACGCCGGTATCACCCCGCCAGCCCTCCTCACCCGCCAGTTAAAGATGCTGTGTCTAAAAAGAAAATCCGAAGAGGGGGTGGCGTGGCGGTCCCGCCGGCTGCGCCCCATCCCACTAGCCCAGCGGGGCGGTTGGGGGGGGCATTCATTTGCGCCCGAGTCTGCGGGATACTGAAATCCCCCAAGATGTGGGGTGGAGGCAAGAGGTGGGGCCAGGAGCCATAAAGTGGCTTCTGCTTCCCCAGCCCCCCCCCCCCCCCCCACCAAACGCGCCCCGCCGCCGGCCTGGCACGGCTCGGGGTTCGGGCAAGACACAAAAGACGGGTAGTATCGCTGCCAACAACTCTGCCGCCGCCACTGTCTGCGGCGAGCGGGGCGGCGGGGCCTCGGGGCCGGTCCCCGCGCCGCCGGGGCGCGCGGAGGCTGAAGCATCCCCGGGCGCCGCCGCTCCCCGGCGCGCTCTGCGCGCTGCTCCTCAACAGGAGCTCGAAGCTCCGCACGCGCGGAGGCTGGGGCGCCGAGCAGAAATGGAGAGAAAAAGCAAGACTTACTTGAGGGCCGAAGGCTCAGCGGGACGCCGGCGCCGGACTCCGGACTCGGCAGGTGTCTGGCACCGCGGGCCCTGGCGGAAGGCGCTGGTGCAGCTTCGAGCTGGCTCCACTTCGCGAGGGCGGACAACTCCCCTTGTCACCGGCCCCGCGCCCCGCTCTCCGCTGTCACCGCACCAAGCGACGCAGGCACGCGCCTCCTCACCGTCTCCTCTGTCCCGGTGGGTCTCTCTGCCCTCCTCTCGCGGTTCGCCTGCTCCCCCACAGACCACACCCTGTCACCTCAGCAGCCCTCCACTCCTTCCTCTTTGACACTTCCACTGGTTACTCCGCCGTCAGCATCCTCCCACCCCCTCAGCCCACGTGCTTCTGCCTCTCCCTCCACTCTGAACTTCGCCTGCGGAGCCCCCTCCTCTGCTCGGAAACCCCACGCTCTCCAGGCAGAGGCCAGGTCAGGGAAAGAATGGCCGCTGACTGACCTTTTAGGTCCTCACCGGCATGCCCCTTGAGTACACAGAACCCATTATTTTGATTTTGTTAATGCTATGGTTTAGGTACTGTGTACCATATATTAGGGTTTTGTTTGTTTGTTTACTCTGCCATATATCACTTTAATAGAGAAATATATTACAAAATGTCACTTAGTAATCATTAGCAGCTATCCACGGGCCTTTGGGACTAGACTTTCAGTCCCGCTTTCTCTATATGCAAAAAGCCCAGAACACCCTCCTTTGCCCACTTCAGAGCAAGAATGCCATTTTATACTGAGCCTCACTCCGTGTTTGTTTGTTTTTCCTGTTCTTACAGAAATATTTTGATATTCCCTAGTCTTGAAAAGTTAAGATTACTTTATTAGGGTTCCCTTCAGCACTCTGATCATAGTTTCATGATAATTCTTACCACTTATCGGGGTCTTCTTTCTTCATATGACTGCCTATACTATATATAGTCTGTAAATTCTCCAGGCACAACTTTGTCATACTAATAATTTTATCAGCAGCTCCTAGTACAGTCCCAGTACATATTATATGCTCAAAAAAACTGTTCAAGGAATGAATGCCATTTTAGTGTAATGCAAACATTAGTGGTTTTATATCATATGTAAAGGAATAAAGCCTTCAATCTCATACCTGACTGTATCCCAACTAATGAGTCATATAGAAAAATAAAACTTTTTGCATTTGTTTGCATGATTTCTCCTATATTCCTTAAACATAATCCTTAAAACAAGTCTTTACTGTAGGCATTACTCACTTTTTCTAACTTGGTGAAAGTCACTAGTTTGAAGCTAAGTGTTGGTGCTGGGCTCCATGTTTGTTCAGACTCACGCTAGCTGATGTTCTTATTACACTACCATCCTGCCCTGACTGTCCGAAGCTTCATGCTAAAGCTACCTACAGCTCCAGAGAGCCTGCCTAACTGGTTATTCTCCAAAAACTAAATTTTCCCTTTCCTTGTCCAATTCTGCAACCCTTTGACCCTCTTAAGTAAAAAAAAAAAAGGTGCTACATCTTGTAGCACTTAATGTCTTAACTCTTATACTTAAAAAAATAAATTGCACATATCCTGCCTCAGCTATTCTTGCATCTTACATGGGTCTCTTTATTTCTTATTTTCTCCACTGAAATAAACAGCAGCTAACGTTTATTAAGCTAGACCGATCATACAATGGCCAGTCATTGCTCCAAGCACGTTAATAATCTATTAGCTCATTTAACTCTCATCAACCTTATAAAATAAATACTATTCTATAGGTGGAAAACTGGGGCACAGAGATGTGATCACATACCCAGTATTAGTGAACCAAGAACTGGATTCCTCATAATCTGCATCATGGGCTCCTCTCTAATCATCTTGCTACATGACTTGCTACAATCTCATGCACCTAAGGAATATTAACAAATATGTTTAAATAATGAATATCTATTCATCTATATTTAGCTTCATAGCAGGAAAAAGAGACAGTAAGTAATGAAATGGGCAAACTTCAGGTTATTGAGGACATATGATTGGCCCAACATCACCAGATGCTGTCTTTGGTGAGATCATGGACCCCACCTGTAACCTGTATTTGAAACCTGAGGGGGACACGGTTCAAGTTCCTTCACAATTGGATAAAGACATCCTTAGAAAAATGGATTCTTGGCTAAATCCACCAATAAGCTCATTTGTAATCCTCAGGGACACTACTTTGAGCAAGGTGTTCCCTCAGTCCTTATGGCAGGCTGAATATTGACCTCCAAAAAAAAAAAATCCCTGTTCTAATCCTTGGACCTGTAAATGTTACCCTGTATGGCAAAAATGTACTTTGCAGATATGATTAAATTAAGAATCTCAAGATGGGGATATTACCTTGGATTATCAAGGTGGATCCTAAATGCGATCGCATGTCCTTATAAGAGGGAAGCAGAAGAAGATTTGACACACAGAAGAAAGGAAGGCAATGTGGCCACAGAGGCAAAGACTGGAGTGACACAGCCACAGACTTAGGAACGCTGGCAGCCACCAGAAGCTGGAAGAGGCAAGGGTAGGGGGTTCCCCGTGAACCTGGTGAAGGAACACAATACTGCCTACATGTTGATTTTGGTCTAGGGAAAGTGATTTTGACTTCTGGCTTCAAGAATTGTATGAAAATATATGAGTTTGTTTTAAGCTACCAAGTTTGTGTTAATTATTATAGAAACCAAAGGGCATGAATACAGTCCCTAAATCTGGAAGATGACTTTCTTTACTTGGAAAGGAAACAGAAGGAAGGTGTTCCAAGCAATTGGTCAGTTCCCTCTGGTCAGAGCCAATTAAACTGGGGAAGAAAAAGGAAAATTTGACAGCCAGCATAATATTATATAAAAGACCTCCAATTTAGACTTGTCATTATCTCCAAATAATAAATACATACAATAACTGGGATACACTTATACAATTTAAAGTGAACTTGAAATTTTAAATTTGTTTTCCACCATCTTATTATAATGCTTAAAGTGTGTGATGGTTTAATTTTAAAATACACATTCTGTAAATTTTTAGTGAATAGAAAATATTTTTTCATTGAATTATGTGTTAATTTGTAAAATAAAAAAATATATATGTCTTCATAAACTTTGTAATCACTTCTGGAAATTTTCTAAAATTTTGCTGTACAGTAACACCTCAGTTTTCGTCAGTTGCATCTGATTTTGTCGGCATGCCCACGTGACCTCACTGCTAATTTTGCAAAAACAAAGGGCGACCCACACATTCGTTCTCCTCCTCAGTGTGGCGTTGTTTTTTGTTGTGTGAGCATCACCCAGTGCATATAGCCAAACAATTCCATTGCTTTTTAGTGTTTCTTGCTTTTTTTTTATTGATTGCGAGTGTTAATACTACAATTACATGTAAGTAATTACTGTGTATTCATAGCTGCACCTATCTCTTCCCTCCTCACCATCTTCTATAGGCCAAGAAGTGTCTTCAGAAAGATAAATGCCATGTTAAATGTTCATGTATTCTTTACATTAGTTTTTTATCTTCACTTTATATTAATTTTTTATTATTTTTAGTATTTTTAAAAAACTTTATTCATTTTTTTTAGAGAGGGGAGAGAGAGAAAGAAAGAGAGAGAAGTGGGAGGAGCAAGTGCCTTGACCAGTCAAGCCCAAGGTTTTGAACCAACGACCTCAGTATTCCAGGTCGATGCTTTATCCTCAGCACCACCACAGGTCAGGCTATTGTTTTTAATTATAAACAATACATTTATTCTCTCTCTAATGTGTTTTTGGTATGTATTTTGGAGTGTCTAGAACAAATTAATTAAATTTACATTGATTTATATGGAAATAATTGCCTCTGGTTTTGGCACTTTCAGATTTTGCCGATTGTTTTCGGATGGATTATCAATGAAAACTGAGGCATCACTATATCTGGAACCTTAAAACAATTGAACAAAAAATGTGGCACAGGCTCTCTTGACTTTTGAGAGGCCATGGTAGCTGAAATCAAGATCCTTGATAATGATACTAGATTTTTCTTTTCTTTCTTCCTCCCTTTACTCTTTCTCTTCTCTTCTCTTCTTTTTTCTATCCTTCCTTCCTTCCTTCCTTCCTTCCTTCCTTCCTTCCTTCCTTCCTTCCTTCCTTCCTTCCTTCCTTCCCTTCTTTCTTATCTACCAGATAAAATAATATAGGACACCTAGTTAATCTTTAACTATACATAAACAGCTAATAATTTATTTTAGCATGAATCCACATATCATGCAGTATTTGAGACAAGAACTTGTCTCTATTTTTCAACCTATTGTGAACTATGCACTATTTGGAAATTATTATGCTAAACTCTATTCATTGTTAATCTGAAATTGAAATTTAACTGGGTACCCTGTATTTTTATCTGCTCATTCTGACAATCCTGTTTATCACTCTTCAGTTGCTTATGCATTTTCCCATTCTTCTCCCTTCCGCCCAAACTTTGTCTCTGTTTTCACTGGGACTAACAAATTGATGTTCGCTTTAAAGCAACACTAAGATAATATGTGATCCCTTGCTGCTGGCCTAGGGATAGTCTTTTGCTCTACACAGAAGAAAAGAGAATGGCATGATTCTTCTCAGATTTGATTATAGAGCATAAATCTACTCCACCAGTTGGGGATTTCCCATTAGGTCACACAAAGTGTTTAGCATGCTATTATTTATTATATAAATAATAAATTGAACTGACAAAAAGTCTTGTTTTTTATTTTGAACTGTTTCTCCATCATTTACAGTCCTTTGGATTTAGTGCAATAATTCTGGCCAACAGTAAGTCAATATCATTGGCTCTTTTTGCATCATTTTCCCTATAATTTCTTGCAGCTAGATGTATATTGAGTGGTATCAAGGGCCTTGGCAGAAAGGATGATAATTTGTACATCCTGTATTGGAAACATGAGAGGGACAAATAAGGCACATAAGTCACTAATTTATCTGAGACTTTCTTCTTCTGTAGAAATAGAACAAAACCCTGATTCTATGCATTTTATATCTCTAAACCCTTACTTGTACCATTTTTACATATTTTAAAATCTCTCATAGTCTCCATTTTGGATTATTTGGAGACATGAGAGTAAGACAGTTCTTGATTGGATCCCAATGTCTCTGCTCTCCAGCTGAGTGAACTTGGCAACTTTTTAATCTCTCTGAACTTCCTGATTCTCTACTTAATCTTGGGTTAACAATAATCACCTCGTAAAGTTGTCATAAAATTAAATGAGAAAAGTATCTGTAAAATGTTTTACTTAGTGCCTCGTACAATGTAATGTATCAATGAATACTAGCTATTTTTTTGGCCTCACCTAATATGATGATTCCACGCAGTGCTTTCTCCCCCAGACATGTCTACTGCAATGATTTGTACTTAGTAAGTGCTCAGACCATATGAAAGTGTTGTGAAATTGACAAAGTTGTGGAATTTTAAAAGTTTAGTCCTAATAGTAATAATTTATAGGAACACGTGACGCATCTGAGTCTTTGATTTTGGATCAGGTTTGGAGAACTGCTCTGCAAGAAATGTTTGATACCTTACCGTTTTCATCAAAAAATTCAATCGGGAGAGACACTGCCTGCAGAATAGCAACATCTACTGATCAATGGAAAAGTTTTCATTCATTTTGCTTTACTCAATAAAAGTTCCCATTTGTCCTTCAAAGGCCTTTTACCACATTTCTTTCACTGCATCTATATCAACTAGATTAATCTTGGCTACATCGACAAGAGATTCTCCGCTTCTCCAGCAGAAGCATCTTTTATTTGTCTCTTCTGCATCAGAATGCAGAGTTCAGCAGGCCACAACCTGCGTAGTGGCCCCATAGTCATCAGGGATGTGAACTTCAACATCCCTGCACTGCCTCTTAGCTGATAATGGCTGATGGAACTTCACTAGTCACTTCTTTATGTACTAGAAGGAGCAGGAGAAGGATAGAGGGCAAAAAGGGTAAAAAGTTAGCTCCTCCAGGTGAATCAATCTTCTTTAAAGAGATTTTCCAGTGTTCTATGCAATGAATTTCACATACTCGGTGTGAAAGGAGAAGCTAGGAAATGCCGCTCTCAGCCAGACTCATTGCTGCCTGAATTCCGTTAGGGTTCTGTTACGCGCAGGTAAAAGGAGAACGGGTATCAGGCAAGTAACTAACAGTGCCTGCCATTGACCTCTTCACTTTTCCTTTCTGTCTTCATTTTCTTCTAAGTCTTCATTCGGGAGCCAGTTGGCAACCTCTTGAATGTTTTATAGTATGAGTAATTTCTCATTTCTTTCTGTCGGTCCTTGTTACTGTTTCACAAACCCGCTGCCTACTCTTTCCTGTTATCCGGGCCATCTTTTTTCCTATTTTTATCTCAGTTACTTAATGATCCTAAAATTTTCTTATACTTTATTGTTATTCAATTCTAAAATGCTTACACTATCCACTATTTTCTCTCAATACTGTCCAGCTCTGCTCTTTGACTCTATGATCATTAACTTTATACATTTTTCCACATTTAATGCAGATGTTTTCAGGGTCTGTGATCTTTTTTGGATCTAGAGAACCTTAACCTGTGATATGATGTCTGGTGTTTCTTTCAAAATAATCTAGTGTTGGGAGAAAGGAAGAGTTAATGATGCACAAATGAAACAAGATTCACCATACGTTGAAATGATTGAAATTGGGTGGTAGATATGGGATATGGGAAAGGGGGTTCATTATATCATTACTTCTAGTCTTGTGCGTGTTTTAAATTTTATATAATAAGAAGTAAAGAAAAATGATTGCTTGAATTTCTGATTTGCACAAAGTCCTCCCTACAATTTCTGAAGGAAACTCAGGGAGGCTTACGTTTTATTCATCACATCCGCTTCTCGAATCATCTTTTATTGTACATTGCTTTCACTTTGCCACTCACATTTTCCCATATGTGATCCTGTCTTTTCACTAAATGATGCAAAAAATACACACACACACGCACATTCTTTTCACATAAAGTAATTTGAACAAGGTGGTCTTTATGAAGAGTTATCAGGCCCTGACCAGTTTGCTCAGTGGATAGAGCATCAGCTCAGTGTATGGACATTCTGGGTTCTATTCCCGGTCAGGGCACAGTGGAAAAGAAACCATCAGTTTCTCTCTTCTCACTCTCCCCCTTCTCTCCCTTATCGCCTCCCACAGCCAGTGGCTCTATTGGTTCAAGTGTTGGTCCTGAACACTGAGGATTGCTCAGTTGGCCCGAGTGTGTCAGCCTCAGGTGCTAAAAATAGCTCCATTGATTTGAGCATTGGCCCCAGGCAGGGTTGCCAGGTGGATAACAGTCAAGGTGCATTTGGGAATCTGTCTCACTATCTTCCCTCTTCTCACTTAAAAAAAAAAAGGTTATCAGCCCTGTGCAGTGCTCATAGCACATGCAAGCAATATAAGATTATACATTTTTCTTCATTCTTGAGAGCTCTGTATGGCATTTTAATTTAGTTCTTCCTGAGATTTTAAACAGAAGTTTAGCACAGTCTTTTCTTGTCCCTCCATTCTACCTTTTCTCCAACCTACTTATTGAAATACAGACCTGAATTGCAGAGCCTGACCATGTTCACAACTACTTTTAGTACCGAATGTGGAGATTGCACTGAGCCATCCTTAGTGCCTGGGCTGAATCAATCAAGTTATGGCTGCAGGAATGGAAGAGAAAGAGAGAGAGCAAGAGCAAGAGAGAATGGGGAGGGGAGATGAAGAAGCAGATGGTCGTTTCTCCTGCGTGCCCTGATCAGAAATTGAACCCAGGACATCCATATGCCAGGCCAACACTCTATCACTAAGCCAACCAGCCAAGGCCAAGATCTATCTTATTTAAGCCATGGTTAGTGTGTTGTATATAATTTTTTTCTATCACATGTTGCTAAACTTAATCCTACTTGCTATACTTACAAAATAATTTTCTTTTTTTCAAACAAGTGCAATTCTGAGCTTAAGTGAAATTCTACTTCCAGACATTAATAATTAATTTTTTCCTTTACCTCATTACAACTAATTTCTGATCCATTCTCAGGTAGAGTTATAGACCCATCTTCTCCCCTTGACTGGCTATTGTCTGAACCAGTATAATTTATTTCAAAGGTTAAATCTAAATGGTTTAAATATTACATTAAAAGAAGGATATAGTGACTGTTTCAGTTATCCATTGTTGCTAATAAATCATGCCAAAACTTAGGATTGAAAAGAGTGATATTTTATTATTTCTTATAATTCTGTGGGTTTACTGGGATCAGTTGAATGGTTCCTCTGTTCCATACGGTGTAGCTGTTGTGGCTGGAATGTCACTACAGACTCTCACTTTGGGTGTCCCCCCACCACCTGGCCTTTCGTTATTTTGTTGTCTACCCGGAGTGTCTTTACAGCATGGTGACTGGCTTCCAAAAAGGGGTGTTTCAAGAGGGACAGCCCTAAGGTGCAAGTACTTACTAAGTCTCTCCATGCATTATACTTGCTAACTGCCAATTGACCCAAGCTTAGAAATGAGGAAACTGAGCCTAGGGAGTTTTAGTAATTTACCCAGAGCCATGGATTTAGTAAGTGGTAGAGTCAGGATTTAAAACTAGTTAAGCTGACTCCACACTGTGAGAATGTGACTGTGGCTTGGGCTGCAGAGTTTGGAACTTGATTTTTATGTATTTTGCGTATGAATACTTTGGCTTTCCAATTATTCCCAATTAGCAAAACTAAAAGCAGCATATTGTGTAGCTTTTTGGGGTAAAACCTTGAGTGTGTTTTGAAATTGTTTAAAACATTATACCAAAGCTAGAAATGTGAGAGCTGCCTTATTTTAGTGTATCCTCTGCAGTGCTGGGCAGAAAATCGCGGTGCCACACAAGGCTGCACACAATGTGGCTGGTTGCTGTGTCCTCTGGAGTTAGGCTGGAGCACAGGTATTAATGCGAGAGGAGATAGTGGGAGGAGGGCTGTGTCCTCCTCCTGTCTGTCGAATTCCCAGGTATAGCTCTGTCTCTCTGAGAGCTGAGACTCACTCACCTTGCAAAGAAAGCTAGGGATGTGTGAAGGTACAGGTTGCTGATTGAGTTTGTTTGAAATCATCACGTCATTTCAATGCCACTGGAGAAGTCTGAAGGGTACTCACGAGGCACTTCAGCATTTTTTATGACAATTTCAGTTCACATCATTATGCTAAGGATGCAATGGACTCAAACCAATTGTTTTAGTTGGTAAATATTAGTCCAAAATACTCTGTAACATAATTTATTTTGCAGAAATATCACAAAATACTACTCAGGCAGTTATGTTTGATGCAAAAAAGCACAAATTCTGAATCTGAAAATCTGTTATGTAGGTTGCATTTAGAAAAGTGGTAGGTAAGGTTAAGACAATTTGCGAACACTAAGGAAATAGAAATTTCATAAATAGGACTCTTAAAAAGAAAAAGTGGGGAAAGTTTTTTAAAAAGATCTTTAAAGTGAGAAAGCACTCCTATAAGAAATCAGGTTTCCATTTTCTTTTGGTTTAAAATCTACTACATGTACTTAATTAAATTTAGTATCCTAATTACATTAACATATTTAATATCTATCCATCTTTTTCTTGTGTACTGTTTTCATTGTGCAAAGTATCTGCCCCTCCCGTCCTCTGCCACATCAAACAGTCGCTCTTTTTCTGGGTCCATCTGAACCTTTGTGGTCCCCAAACACACCAGGCCTACTTCTTTCCCCTAGGCCTGGAACATCTCTCCCTCAGTGGCATGCACACCTAACTCTTTCACCTCTTTCAAATCTTTGCATGCATAAGGCCTTTTCTATAAGGCCTCAGTTATAATTGCCCTCCATCACCATTCTCAGTTTTCTCAATGTTTTTCATCTTCTCTGTGTTTTAGAGCAAAAATTACCTTTTCATATACATCACTATGTATTATCTGAGAAGACAGTATTGTTTGTTTCTGTCTCTGCTGTGTTCAACTAGGAAGTTCCACAATGGCCTGAAATCTTTTCAATGTGTTAAGTGTCATATCACAAGAGCCTAATACATTGCCTAACATATGTGAGACAGTCAATCACTATTTTGGGAATAAAAAGTAAAGCTCTTAATTGTGCACTGTCTATTTTTAAATAATTCTTCAGTGATGACATTGATGCTCAGCTTTTGCATTGCCCTGTGGTTATATAAGAGCATAATGCCTAACAGAAGGCGAAATGAAGGGTAAGGTGTGTGAAAAAAACCAACATACACAAAAATGTATCCAGGATCTGCACCAGAAGAAGGAAAGTGTTATTCTGACAAAATATAGTTGGGAATACAAATGCTCTAATGCCACAATTTTGTTCAAAATCTTCAAATAAAAGATGTAAAAATTGTCTGAGCTGGAGGTGTAGGTCTAAGAATGAGAATTATGACAGAGTAAATTTTGATTTACTTTACTTTAAAATTAAACCCTGTTTGACCCTGGCCAGCTGGTTCAGTGGTAGAGCATCAGCCAGGCGTGTGGAAGTCCCAGGTTAGTTTCTCAGTCAGGGCACACAGGAGAAGTGCCCATCTGCTTCCTCACTGCTCCCCCTCCCCTTCTGTCTCTGTCTCTGTCTTCTCTCTCTTTCTCTTTCTCTCTCTCATCCCCTCCTGCATCCATGACTCAAATGAATAAGTTGGCCCTGAGCTCTGAGGATCGCTCCATGGCCTGCCTCAAGTGCTAAAATAGCTCGGTTGCCGAACAATGGAGCAACGCTCCAGATGGGTAGAACATCAGCCACAGATGGCATTGCTGGGTGGATCCTGGTCAGGATGCTTTCAAGAGTCTGTCTCTCTGCCACTCTGCCACTCACTTAATAAAAAAAATACTAAAATAAAATAAAGTAAAGCCCTGTTTGAAAATTCCAACTTACAAAATTTTTATTTGAGGAGAACCTTTTAAATATAGACATAGCAATTATTTCATGTTTTTAAATTTAGCTAACAATAAGTTTGCCCATTCTAAATGAAGAATTTTGTCAAATAGGCCTCATCTCAATTTCAAAATCTTCAGATGGTTTGTGTAAACTGGAATGCTATGATGAGAGCAATTCCTTGGCTATATGCAGCTTTGAAGTAAGTAGGCATCAAGATTGATAGGCAATGTCTGTCATGGCCACAGGAGATGAGAGTGTGACATTGGTGCCTACATTTAACATCTTCAGTCTAAAAGATCTCAGGTCCCTGGTATCATTCTCTGTGAAAGATGAAGTATTGTTACCAAAAATTCTGGGACAGGAACATTTTGAATGAATATATTAAGGGTTAAAACTGACTGAAAGGCAAATAATGGAAATAAAGCCTAACTGAAAATAACATCTAAGGATCCTGGCTGGTTGGCTCAGCGGTAGAGCACCAGTCCGGCGTGTGGAAGTCCCAGGCTCAATTCCCAGTCAGGGCACACCGGAGAAGCATCCATCTGCTTCTTTACCTTTCTCCTGTCTCCGTTCTCTCTCTCTTCCCCTACTGCAGCCAAGGCTCCATTGGAACAAAGTTGGCCCAGGCGCTGAAGATGGCCCCATTGCCTCTGCCTCAGGCACTAGAATGGATCCAGTTGCAATGGAGCATTGCCTGCTAGTAGGCATGCCAGGTGGATCCCAGTTGGGCACATGTGGGAGTCTGTCTGTCTGCCTGCCTCCCCGCTTCTCACTTCAGAAAAAATACAAAAAGAAAAAAGAAAGTAACATCTAAGTTGGAATTTTGATGTTAATATATGGGGTTTGTTGGGCAGATAAAATGTATTATGCTCACTTTGTTAAAGAGGCCGTTGCCCAGGTGATATTAATGTGTGTTGAGAATTGTAGCCTGGGGCTTGGTTTTGGGATTAAGCCTTTCCCACCCTTTTTTGATGTAGGGTGGTACAATCCAATCTTGCCTCAGAGAAGTGACTGTCCGAATCCAATGCGAACCTGCATGGGCTGGGCTGCTGTGATAGTGGCGCTGGCCTTGGCTACTGGCTTTACATTTGGCGTAGTCTGTGGCAGGATTCAATACAGATCGGCAAGGAGCCTTTGAGTGGTGGAGTAGAGGACTGGCTAGTGTTAGGGTTCCCCATGGCTGTCCTTTTGGGGATCGTAGGCTGGCTGACTTTTACAGCCATGCGTGAGGAAACCGAGAGCTCTGTGGAAGAGGCTGCCTGGGACCTGCAAACCGAGCAGTGGAAGGAGTTGGAGCAAACACAGGAGAAACCGATCCTGACCCTGGAGCTGGAGGAGGAGGCCGACCAGGTTTGCGAGATTCGCCTGGAAATGGAGCAAACGCTGGGGGAGGATTCAGAGGTTCATGAGTTGCAGCTTGCCCTGGATGTTGCGGAGAGCCAGCAGCAGCAGGAGGCCAGGGCTGAGGCTGAGGCTGAAGCTGAGGCCGGGTCCGGAGCTGCAAGGTCTGCGGAGCAGAAGGCGGCGGCAGCCCGGGGCTTGAGCCTGGCAGCGGGAGCTGGTGTTTTCAGTTCCTCTTTGGAGGATGAGGAGAATTGGGCTGGAGTTGTGATCTGCCGTCTCCAGAAGATGGAAGCCCAGCTGGAAGGAGCACCTACTGCGGCCCCGGTAGGTCTGCGATTTTGGGACACAGGGCTGGACACGCTCTCCGGAGCAGAGATGGAAATGCTGACTGCCATTGCCATGTGCTCCTCTTTGGGACAGTGTAAGACCTGCGAGGATGGCAGGGATGAGGGGGGTGGCTGACGACCCATGTGCATGGACTGATTTCCTGGACTACGACCGGAGTGGGCATTGGCTCCTTTGTTGGATGGACTTTCGGATTACGGATTTTGGACAATGTGAAATACCTTGATGGGGGTGGAGGGTGGCTTTGCTGGAAGCACTCCCCTACCCCGGGAAGCTTTTCCCATGGCTAGAAAGAAAGCGAGGACATTTTGTGCTTTGGGCAAAGTGCTCAGAGACTGGTGAAGTGTACCTTTGTAATTGTTGAAACTGTATTATTTTTGCTGTTGTAATTTGTGTAATGTTCTAATTTCCTTGCACAGGGATGCCGGTGGTATAGATTGTGGGTAGTTAAGTGAGCATAGGGGTGGATTGTTGGGCAGATAAAATGTATTATGCTCACTTTGTTAAAGAGGCCGTTGCCCAGGTGATATTAATGTGTGTTGAGAATTGTAGCCTGGGGCTTGGTTTTGGAATTAAGCCTTTCCCACCCTTTTTTGATGTAGGGTGGTACAATCCAATCTTGCCTCAGAGAAGTGATTGTCCGAATCCAATGCGAACCTGCATGGGCTGGGCTGCTGTGATAGTGGCCCTGGCCTTGGCTACTGGCTCTACAGGGTTTCACATATATATGAGGTCTTTTTGCATCTTATTAGAGTACATCTGAAAAATGGCCAAAAGACAGGAAGATGTGTGAATGTGTTTGTGTTCCTTTTTTACTTGTTTATTATCTGTTTCCCCAACTAGGCCGCATATTAATAATGGTAGGACTGTATGATCTGTTCATAGTCCCTAGAACCTAAGAGAAAATCTTAATTCATGAGTTGAAGCATGATCCAAAGAGATGTCACAACAGTTTGTTGGAAAATAATGGCAAAACAAATCATGACTTTGACTCATTTACTTGTTCCCTTTAAGAATTTTAGTATAGTTGCAATTATAAAAATATATTTATTAATGAACTATAAGTCTTTTTCTAATATTCAGTTTTCAGTATTTTACTGAAGTATACCAGTCCTACGTTATACTGTGTCCTACCTCAAATAGGTACATCATTTGAGTCTCAGTTTAAGTAAATTTGTTTTAAATTATATTTCTAAACAATTACTTTCAAAAATAAGAAATATATTTGACAAACTTAAGGACAACTCCCAGTAAAACTAAAAATAGGATTTTACTAGGTAAAACAAACAAAAAACACAAGCCTACTAAACAAAATAAATACAAAGTTGTTAGTAAGCAAAAAATATAGAAAAGGTATAAAATAATAAGACTACTATTAAATATATTAATGTTGGCATTTCTGTGTGACATAAACTGCCCTGATAACAGCAAAAAAAAAAAGAAAGAACGAGAAAGAAAGAAAGAAAGAAAGAAAGAAAGAAAGAAAGAAAGAAAGAAAGAAAGAAAGAAAGAAAGAAAGAAAGAAAGAAAGAAAGAAAAAAAGAAAGAAAGAAAGAAAAGAGTTGGAAACAAAATTCTTAATATCACAATAATATCAAAGTGGAACTCAAGGAGTAAGGTCATGAGTTCATTTCTCACATGGGGCACCACTTGTCACAGAGATATTGACTACTCGGAGACCACACGGAGTGCCCCAAGGGAACTAGGGAGATCACCTCACAATTCCTTATACAGGTTTCATGAGATGGCCCTGATGCCCAGTCCTTAAGGGCACTTATTGATACACACAAAATAGAAGCAGGGGCAAGAATGAGGAAGTCAGGAAGCAGAGGAGAGAATGAGGAATTCAGGAAGGGGAACCTCTTTAGAGCAGATTAAAGGGCAAGCAAAGTAGCTCAAATGTCCCCACCTATTGATTAATCAGAATTGCTATTGTATCTCTATTTTGCTGTGTTCAGCATAGTACTGCGTTCAGTACTTTTGTCAGTAAAGCCACTGTGGTTTTGCCTCAGGGCTCTGAACTCTGTCCCTGTTCTATGTTCACATTCAGGGCCTCTACAGAGTAACAGAAGCATTTTATGGGACAGTGGGTAATTCTAGTCTCTTGATAAAATACAATATGAAGGGGAAACAGTAATTTATCTTTGTGCACACAAAATATAGCAACAAGAATATCAGGAATAATTTAACATAATAACAAATACAGTGAAATGCTTTAGTTTAGTACTGTCAGGCTATGGCAAATTAAGACATGAAATAAATAAGCACAGATACTTATGAACAATATAAATTTATATTCATAAAAATAAAACATACATACTTTGTCAAATGCTTGGAATGTTTATAAATTTAATTATATTCAAAGTCATATAAAAATCTGAACTGTTTAAAAATATGGAAATCAGATGGGCCATGTGGAGGCTTTCTAAGCTTGAAAGTAATATATGGAATTACAAAATAGAAGAGCTATTGGATTGCTCAATGATGATTTGAAAACCTCTGTATGGCAAGAAACTAAGCATATTAAAATGGAAAGTGGGAAAATAATCTGCATTCAATATAACAAGCAAAGGTTAATACCTTGTAAAGCCAGGAGCCACAGCCAGAGCCACCATCAGAGAAGCCCGGCCCATGCAGGTTCGCATTGGATTCGGACAGTCGGTAAAGAAACAAAGGAGCCACAAACTGGTGGGCCATTTTCTTTAATCTAGCTTGCACCCGGCGGGCAAGTAAAAATACACACTGGGCTCCAAAACCCAGTCACATTCAGTGCTCACAAAGCCACTGACTTATCCGAGTTTCCTAGAATCAAAGGTTTCTAGCTCACCAGACTTATTCTCCTCAGTTCCCCATCTCCTTCCTTATCCCAGATACAAACTCTACACAAACTGGCATCTCACTCAGCACTCCGCCATCTTGGCTGCTTCTCCTGGCCTCCTCCACGTGGCCTCCTTTAGCTGCTGGCTCTACTCTCTCCGCTCTCTCATGCTAACCTCAGGAACCAAGAGCCAAGTCCCGTTTTGCCCCCATTTTATAGTGTAGCTTCACAACCTTTAATCCAATATACAAAGTAGGGAAGTCTCCAACCCAAAGTCACCTTCTGAGGCATGATTGGATTGCACCACCCCACATCAAAAAGGGTAGGAAAGGCTTAATCCCAAAACCAAGCCCCAGGCTACAAGGATTCCGCCTGCCTTTAGCCCACCCCAACACACATTAATATCACCTGGGTGATGGCTTCCTCGTGTTATCTTTAACAAAGTGAGCATAATACATTTTATCTGCCCAACATACCTTTAATTTTTAAGAAAGTGCTACACTTTATTAAGAAACTAGTAATACTCTACTACAAAAGTACCAAAGAAAATATAAAAACATTAGAAACAAAGACATGGAAATTAATGCAACAAAAGCAATCTATCACATCAATTTAATAGGTTTTAAAAATTACAGTTTAGTTTTAGTAAGGGGCATAATAAAATCTGTACTTTCTTACAGTTTTGTTACTAAACTAAGTTAGTTGAAAATCGAAAACTTAATACAGATATTGAAGAAGAATGAAAGCATAAAAAAGAATTGAGTGGAAATATAACTATGTACAACAAAACTCATCTCTTGGCTATAGAAATTTAAGTTTTTAAATAGTTTTAATAAGTTTTTAATTGTAAAGAGTCTTTAATAAGTCTTTTAATGTTTTTAATTATAAATGCTCTTTATAATTTTTGACATTGTCCAAAATGTTTACATAAAGTTAACCCTATAATTAAACAAAATACATATTTTATATATTAGTAAATAAAAAGGCAGCATTAAATAAATAGATAAATCATAGGACCTCATGTATATATGGAGAAAGTTATGAAAAAATAATGGAAAGTAAAACTAAAAATTTTAACAATGATTTCTTCTGGATTATTTGATTAAGTGAAATATTTTTCTCCTTTAAACTTTATATACCATATTTTTTATTCCATAGACTCACTCTCTCCCCAATGTGGAGGGGAAAATGCCCGTGTGTCTTATGGAGCGAATGTTTATTTTTTTTTAGCTGCTGTGGGGTGACGTCTGTAGAATGAGCACCAGCAGGAGCATAATCATACCCACCACCACAGCCTGAAGAACCCCAGCATCTGCTGAGTGATCTCCTGGTTCCAGTTTCCACAGTTACATACAGCACAGGAGGGAAGACCAGCAATGTTGTGTGGGTGCATTCATCTGGAATCATGGAGGGCAGACATGAAGGGCACGCTGCAGTGGTGGAGGGCTGCACTGCAGCTGCTGGAGCTCTGTGTGAAGTGCTGACCTCACTTGTTGCCAGCCTAATAGCATTTCATTGGCTGGTTGGCTGGCAGATAGGGGAGGGGCCAAGGGTGTGAGGTAGGTACAGTGAGCTAGGACACCAGTGCCAGCACAGGCAAAGCAGCAGCAGATGGAGCAGTCTATGCTGCTCATCTCCATCAGTTTATTACAGCTGTAATCCAGGTAGTTTACCTATGTTGGAACATTAGAGTAAAAAATAACTGGACTTTCCCTAGGGCAGCAGCAGGGGGGTATCCTGAATTAAAGAAGAACAACAACCTGAATGGCCGGTCCTGGAGTCTAGAAGACTCTAGGGCCAGCAGATTTCTTATCCCTGAGATCGCGCATAAACACTCACCTTTTCCCGGGGTTTCATGCCACATCTTCGCCAGGTGCAACCTCTCAATGTGTCCATCAACAAACCGTTTAAAGTCTTTATGCGAGAAGAGTTGAACTAATGTATGACTGCTGGTATCATAATCTGACACAAACTGAATGAATGAAGAGACTCACTATCACTCAAGTTTGTGAATGGGTGAAACCACCATGGCAGTCAGTGAAGAATGAAACCGTGGTATGGTCATTCAAAAAAAAGTGGCATTAGCAATGCCTTAGATGGCACTGAAGATGGTATCATATATAAAAATAGTGAAGAAAGTGATACCAGTGATGGTGAGCTTTTTAAATGCTGACACTAGCAATGATGAGTTCCTGGGATTCCCAAACAACTAGAAGAGATTTGAACATTAAAGTCTCTTCTTATTTGTTAATAACAGTGCTAATGGTTGTTAATACTGCTGCTGAGTTTAAATTGTTGAAATGTTATTTTGATATATTTTATTATGTTTACCTGAAACCTATGTACTCTTATGGATCAACGTCATCCTGTTAAATGTATTTTTATTAATAAAATTTAAATAAAAGAAAATTACCTAGTTCTTCCTTATAATTATGTAAGCATGAATGGCATTTAAGATGATTTAATAGCCATTACTTAAATGTATAATCAAACAGTAATTAAATAATTACATTCTAATTAGATTTAATCCTCAAATACAATAATACAATAATTATTTTTATATATCTTTATTTCTTTATTCCAATAAAGAGATTACATTTTTAAGAGAGAATTTTTAAAGCTTATTAAGAGAGATTTTTAAAAGATTGCATTTAAAGAGACTAAAGTTTATTTGTTTAAGTCAGTGTAAAATTCTTATCCCAGTTCTGATCTGAGATCAATATGCTATTCAATGGATAGCCATCAGAAAATCCCAGAATTGATGGAAGGGTATGAAGCACGAGGAGAGTTTAATTATGATGCTAGAAAGCTAATGGTAACTCTATAATGGTTTGGATATATGCAAAACCAGAATAGCCCATTAAAACCTTATCATCTTTATTTGTGGGGATATTTTGCTTCCACTCTAGTGGATTCTGCTTGGTTGTTATCACTGGGTTGTTAACTCCAAAAATAATTATGATGAAAATTATGGGGTTCAGATTATGATGTTAATATTAAAAGGAATAAAGTTTGTTTGTTGGAAATATTTTTTTTGTCTGTATTTGAGCTCCCATTTTTTATTAAATTTGCTTTTTATATTGAGGTTTAAGCATTCTTTATATGATTTGGATACAAACCTTTTGTCAGATACATGTACCACAAATATTTTCTCTCAGTCAATGGATCACCTTTTTATTTTCTTTTTAATGTCACTTCATGATAAAAAGATATTAATATTGTTGAAGATTGTTACCCTTTTTTAAATTTCATGGTCATTGCTTTCTATATTGTATCCAAAAAGTCTTTGTTTATCTCAGGGTCATGAGTTTTCCTCCTGTGTTTTTTTGAAAGGTTAGAGTTTTAACTTTTACACTGAGGTCTATAGTTCATTTCAAATTAAATTTTGTGTACAATGTGATACTGAGTTGAAGTTATTAATTTCAATAGAGATCTCTAGTTATTTTAAGACATTTTTTAAAAAGACTTTTTCCTTCATTGAAATGAATTGATAACTTTGTTAAATATAATACATTAAAAATATATTTAGGCCCTGGCTGGTTGGCTCAGCAGTAGAGTACTGGCCGAGCATGTGGAAGTCTCAGGTTTGATTCCTGGTCAGGGCGCACAGGAGAAGTGACCATCTGCTTCTCCTTTCCTTTCCTCCCCACAGCTGTGGCTTGAACAGTTTGGGCAAGTTCACCCCGGTGACTGAAGAGGTGAAGTGCCCTTTCCTTTCCTCCCCACAGCTGTGGCTTGAACAGTTTGGGCAAGTTCACCCCAGTGACTGAAGAGGGCTCCACGGCCTCACCTCAAGCCCAGAGCAGTGGCCCCAGAAGGACAGAACATCACCCAGTAGGGGACTTGCCAGGTGGTTCCTAGTCAGGGTGCATACTACATATGTGTTTGTGTGTGTGTGTGTGTGTATTTTAAAACTTAGTCTATTTATGGAGTTTCTATTCTGTTCCATTGATCTGTAGGTTTATCTTTATAGCAATACAATGCATCCTGATTACTGTAGCTATATATAAAATCTTGAAATCTGGTAGTGTACATCCTCTAACTTTGTTCTTTTTCAAGACTGTTTTAACTATTCAAATCCTTAGCTTCTTCATATAAACTTTAAAAATAACAATAAAAATAAAGCCAGCTAAAATATGATTGAGATTTTTATTGAATAGATTGATCAATTAGGGAACAAGAAAATTTCAACAGTTTTGAGTCTGCCAAATCTTAAAAATGATTTATCTCTTTATTTAGTCTCTTAACGTCTCTAACAATGCTCTTTAGTTTTAACTATAGAAGTCTTACACTTTTTCTTTGTTAAATTTCTTGCTATATAGTTAATGTTCTTGATACTATTAAAAATGACCTTTGTTTTAATTTCATTTTCTGATTGTTGCTAATATATAGAAATAAAAAAATACAATTAATTTTAGTATATTGACCTTGTATCCTACAACTTTTTTAAATTCATTATTTTTCTTATGTTATTTTTTTGTTACTCTTTTGTATTTTTTGCATAGATGTTCATGTAATTTATGGATAAGGAAAATTTTACTTCTATCCTTCTATATTTTGTCTTTAAGAAAAGAATACTTTTGTCTTTTCTTGCCTTAATATACTGGCCAAGAACAATGTGGTACAATATGAATTAGAAATTTTGAGAGTAGACATTTTTGCCTTTGTTTCTAATCTTAAAGGACAAATATTTCATCTTTTACCATTAAGTATGTTAGCTTTTAATATTGAAGATATATATTAGACACATATACACACACATTTTAATGTTATGGAAAAACAAATATTTGGTCAGTAAAGTAAATGGTTTATGTATTTTAATTCTTATTAATATATTTAAATATTACATTTAAAATATTAATATCTATCCATTTAAACATTATACTTTGAGTCTTTTAAAAATTAAGGCATATGATCGCTATCTTGAGCCAAAAGATCACTGGCTTGAGCCCAAGATCACTGGCTTGAGCAAGGGGTCCCTGCCTCGGCTAGAGCTCCATGATCAAGGTTTGTATGAGAAGCAATCAATGAACAACTAAAGTACTGCAACTATGAGTTGATGCTTCTTATCTCTCTCCCTTCCTGTATCTCTCTCTTTCTCGCTCTCAAAAAAAAATTAAGGCATTTGGATAGTATTTTGAAGAGGTATGGCAATAAAGGTACCAAAAAGAGGTTGTTTTCAAAATCTTTGCTTGTATTATTTTTAAGTTAAATAAAAACACATATAATAGTTTTCTAAAAGTTTAAATAAGAAAGAATAACAATTAATAAAGGTATTGAGTGATGATAGTATATTCCCATGAAACTTTACTATTTTAAGAAACTTGGTAAGTTTATCTTCCAGCTAGCTACAAATACTCCTGAGATTTTGATTATCTCATTTGCTCCAATCAAGAAAATCAAGACACTCATGACTTCTCGGTACCTTAAATTCCCACTCATTACAAAGAATCTTTTATACTATTACACAATTTCAGTGGCCCCATTAGTGTTCCCTACAGATTCAAGGACATTTAGTTCCACCATGAGCTTTGTCTGTCAATTCCCCAGCTCCAGTTCTGGGATGTTCTGATTTGAACCCATAAGAGCTACTTAAATGATTCCTTTCCCTGTATACCCTTCAGTTTGTTTCCTGACACCAGGGTGAGGGTCAGAAGTTAAAATCACACTATTATTAAAAGCATTTAGAAATACAAATTCATTTCTTATATGTTTTTAAGTTCTTTTTATACACAACTTTAATTTTAAAAACAAAACATAAAAGAAAATAGTTCTAATGAGGAGTCAGAAGTGTATCAAGAAGAGCTTGATTTTGGTGGACTCCTGATATCCACAGACTTGGCAAGCTCAGGCACTAGTGTTGTATCTGAGAACAAAGAACACGAAAACATGAATCTTTTATAGATTTAAGAATCTCTTTGTTCACAAAATAACCACATCCTATTTTATTTGTTTTGTAGGTTTAGATTTTTGTATTCTGGGTCTAGTTAAAACCAAGCACACCCAGGCTAAAAACAAAAGTATACTGCTTTGTTGCACAGTACTTTTAAGCCTGCTGTTTTATATGATCAAAATACAGAGCAGCATACAAATGCATACACTGTATGTGGAAACTCTTAAGGTGTTTTGAGAAGATGACTTTCTTTCCAGGCTCATTTCCTGCAAAGACACTCTCTCCTCCATCTGACATCACCACACACTCTGGTTTACTTTTTTCTCTAATTAAGTTTTTACTATAACAAAGCTTTCACCTTTCTTTGCATTGCTATCCTCTTTCATATAATTATGATATTGCAATACCTGTTTCTGCTGCATAGAATGTCCTTTCTCTCCTCTGCACTGATTAAATATTGCCCAGTTCTTAAGATCTAATATAAATGCTTCTAATCTCTAAAGCCTTCTCTGAATTGCTAGCCATTATTGGGAGTTACAGCAATATCTGTACCCATTTTTATTAGGGCATTTTTTTTATTTAGACAATTAATTTTAACGGGGTGACATTGATCAATTAGAGTACATAGATTCAGAGAAAACATCTCCAGGTCACTTTGACATTTGATTTTGTTGTATACCCATCACCCAAAGTCAAATTGGCTTCTGTCACCTTCTATTTGGTTTTCTTTGTGCCCCTCCCTCCCATTTTTAAGATGAGAGCTTAGCTCTTCTAGTTGCTCAAGTATGCCAACTAGACGGAGCAGAGCAATAGTTTCCATTCTCTGAATGTTGAGGACAAAACAAATACTTGGGAACTGCTGGCTGAGAGGCTAAATGAAGGAATAAATGAATGAACAAATGAATTTTTAACTTTCTTTTGTTCTTGAACTTCTTTCTTCTAAATATTTTCTTATGGCTCTTAACACATTCTAACATATGACATAATTTTTTGTTACATCTATTGTCAATGTCCTCCCATTAAGGCAGGGTGTCTGTCTTTAGTATGCGTTAGTACTTGGTTAAGGAAAGAAAAAAATAAATAAATCTTGCTACATACATTCTCTTTTAATCTCATGCCCTTGATTTTTGTGATTTAAGGGGTATGCTGAATTGAGTATTACCCTTATTCCCACTTTTCCTGTGGGCCTGGCACATTTGTCTGAAATTTCAATCTGAATAAGGTTCTTTGTGATAAGGCTTTGAGTGACTGTTATATATTTAACTATTAGCTAAACATTATCACCTTTTATCAGACTAAACAAGTTAACCCAAATAAGTTCATCTGATTGTTTTTTGGGGAGAACAAAGCAAGGGGAAAGCATTCCTTCTTCCAACTGCTTATGTGCCTTTGTTCACCAAGTTGGACATGGTCATTACTCTAATAGAGCTCATATGTACTGCTAAGATCCTCAAACATTTGGTGTTTGAATCATGCTTATAAGTGCTAGAATTTTTGGTAGATTAAAAAACTTTACAATGTTCACAATACAATCACTATCATAATGTAAGACTGCATGTCTACCAAAGTGTTCACCATTATTACAATTATCACATACTTTATTTGTCACTGTTTGAATACCATGCCTCTATTTTCTGAAAATTATTTACTGTCGAAACTAAACTCTATTGCACAATAAAGAGGCAAGTTTCTCACATGACCCAGTAAACATTTTGCCTTTGCATAATGTCAGCTTGCCTTTACAGTACAGTGCTTATCTCCTGTTCCCTTGCTTTACACACCTTTCACAAGCTGCTCAACAAACCACTCTATCTTTCATAAATCAATGAGAGAGAAGTTAAGCTATCAGAAAAAGTTATATACTGTATAAAAGTTTGGGAGAATACTGACTGATAATATCTGGTTTTGGACAATATATAAGTTTACCGTGCAAAAGGAAAATTTCTGCTCAATGAAAAGATGTGTGGCTGGTTGGCAGGAATATAAGGATTCTATGTGGCTGGCAGGCAGTGCTAATAATGAGAAGACACCAAAGATAGAAGGGTGGTGGTGTTGCCAGAGAATATTTCTCCTCACAAATGAGTCCAGGCCAGCTCAAATTCATGAAGTCCTGGAATATTCTGAGGAGCTATTGACTCATAGTTTTGATCAGTATCACTCAACCTTTGGATTTAATATATTGGTAGCCTAGTGTATAACCATATGCCCATTGTCAAATTCTGTTCTTCTGGATACAAGAATTCTTCAAGGAAATCTCCCAGAACCAGTATAATCTTTTCATACCGCATCTTTTCTTTATTCCTTCAGACAGGGTTCTAATTCCTCCCTGAAACCACTGCTTTTCAAGTCACATGCTTCAATTTTCTTATGTGCTACCTCTGTTTATATTCAGTTCCTTCTGGATGGCTCTTCTTTTGGATTATACATATTATGTCAATCAAGTTCTATTTCCCCCCCTAAATGTAGCATCTCATTTCATTCCTTTGCCTAACAGCCACTCTCCAATTCTACTTGATAGCAGTTTCTAAATATTTTTTCTCCCAAGAGTTAATTAAACTTGTTAATGGACTATACAGCTATATCAGGGGTAGTCAACTTTTTTATACCTACTGCCCACTTTTGTATCTCTGTTAGGTTAGTAGTAAAATTTTCTAATCGCCCACCGGTTCCACAGTAATGGTGATTTATAAAGTAGGAAAGTAACTTTACTTTATAAAATTTATAAAGCAGAGTTACAGCAAGTTAAGGCATATAATAATAATTACTTACCAAGTACTTTATGTCAGATTTTCGCTAAGTTTGGCAGAATAAATCTTTATAAAACAACTTACTATAGTTAAATCTATCTTTTTATTTATACTTTGGTTGCTCCGCTACTGCCCATCATGAAAGCTGGAATGCCCAGTAGTAGGCAGTAGGGACCAGGTTGACTACCACTGATCTATATGGACTCAGAATTACTATATAAGTACAGTTAACAAAAGATATTCTTAAAATATAAGGACTCTAAAATCTTCGAAAGTAAAAGAAGATAAAAGGATATAACAGAAAATTCTAAGCAAAAAGACAGCTGATTAATTATTTTCATGTACTATATGCATATAGAGACATGCCCAAGAATGCTCAAAGCATGGATGTTTATAAAAAATCAGTCTATGAATGGATATGTTCATAAATGAATACTCTATATCAGAGACAAATATATATAGCACAGGTAGACATATCAACTTGAAAAATCCTCAAACTATGTTGCTTGGCAAAAGATAAAAATCACCAAGAAAACATAAGTAGGATTTAATTTACATGTAAAATGATCACTATTAATTAAGAATATGAGGATATTGATTAAACTGGAGAAGGTGGTAAGGAGATAATTAACTCCAAATAAACAAATTTGCAATCATCTAAGCGCAGGATGTGTGGAGAGAAGGTGATATCAGTGAGGGGCATACAGGGGCTTCCAAGTATTGGCCCTCTACCATTTTTAGAGCTGGATAGGGGAATATGCAGATCTTCATTTACTATTATTCTTTCCCTTGAATATATTATAAACATAATTTTTTATATATTTAATAATTTAAAACAATTAAAATTAAAAACAAAAATAAAAACAGTAATAATATAATAATGAAAAGAAATGGGAAAATATTAAATTGTACTCCTACTTAGCATAATGGCTAGACTAGAATTTCATATGTGCTTATTCTCAAGAAGTAAATAGACTCTGACAACTTTCTTGTGAAGTATAGAATTTGATATTAATCACAGATTTTCTGAATATTACTATGTGGCTTTCTTGCCTCATGTTCTATTAATAACAATAATTAAATATTAATAACATTCATAAATGGTTAAACACATTTAATGGTTCAATTTGCTTAGGAATTTCTAGTCCAATGTAAACACACAACATATTTTAAGAGGCATATTATCTTTGATGTGTTGTGTATCTGTTTGCATGTATCTAAGTTATCAGTAAAGACTAACACAGAAAGATATAGAAATACAGGAATCAATCATGACCTCTTTGTCTCCTTTTTTTTTTCACTTTTCTTCCTAGATAACATTTAAATTCATCCTCTCTTTCACATTCTCTTTGTCTCTACCTTGGCCAGGATCCTCATCTTCTCTTGTTTTTACTGTTTTAATAGCTTTGTAAGTGTTTTCCATGTCCCTTCTCTTTCTCTGCTAATTCAACTTTCACAGGATTTCTAAAACAAAAATCCTTCCCTAAATTCCTAATTCTATATAAAATAAAACATAACTCTTTATTACATCAAAGTCTCTTAAAACTCCAGGTACAGCCTATTTATGTAGTTTTATATATACCATATGCTTCAGCTTTACCAAACTATATCTACTTCTTTGATGTGTCATGCACTTTCATACAAGATCTTTGCATATGCTCTTCCCTCTTCTGAATTAATTGTCATTTGTACACTCTTACTGCACCTGTATCTATTCTATAACTTGACTTCACTGTTACCTTCGTACCTTTGTCTCGTAATACCTTCTCTTATCCCCTTGCACATTTAGGCAATTTTTCTGCCATACTTCCTTAATATGCATGACATATTTCTGTGACAGATTTTTAGTAACGCAGGGGAATCATTATTCCTCTGTCTCTTCCTCTAGACTTTGTGCACCTTGAGAAAGGAGACTGAAATGCATTTCTCCTTGTATTCCTCGATCTAAAACATTATCTAGAAAATAGTTTTGCTGAATAATAGGAGAATAAGATGAAGCCAGTTAAGATGGCAAATATAATGACAGAATTTGGGCTGAATAAGGGAAGAAAGACACACCGTGATTTTCTAGCTCGGAAGGAAGGAAATTAATCAGAGAACAGTGAATGAACTTCATTCATTCTGTGTGAAATATTCCTTATCATGTTTCATGGACCTTAATTGAATAAAACACTAAGAAAAAAATTAAATAATAACAGTGAGTCTGGACAATTGATGGTTAAAAAAATAAATAGAAAAGAAAAAGATTTCTTTTTTAGTGCTCCCAACTCATGTCCAGAAAATGCCAAGCAAATATTTTGGGAAGGAGAAAACCAGAGCACATAGGTGAAGAAGCTTCTTTGTGTGCAAACAGGATCTATGAGATGAAATGTTTGATTAAAATGTTTATTTGTAATGGTGGTGTTTCACTAGACTGAGGAAAGGTTTTCATCCCAAACATTTGCTTTTTGCTATTGTGAAAAGGATTCAGTGAATCCAATTAACTGAGCAGAAAAAACTACCTAAGGCCAGATGCACTCCTTTGTTCCTTCCCAGAGGTTTGCTATGTTGTTTAAACTTACCTGAGCACTCCAGCGTTTGTATGAGTTTCTGAGAAGTCAGGTACTTTTCTTGGAGAAAAAGTAAATAACAGGAGCAGGTATGGATTGCTGTGGTCTGTGTAATCTATATGGGAGCCTAATGCAGAGACCTGCTGTCTGATAGCACCACTGGGTACTATTTAAGTACCACCCCATACCAGGCCCTGTGCAAAGACTGTGCATACATAGATAGCCTCCTGTAACTGTCACAAGGCAGAAACATTGTTACACCCATTTTACAAGAAGAAAACCAAGTCTCAGGTTAAAAAACTTGCTTAAGGTCACTTAACATAGCCAGTTAAACACCTGAGCCAAGACATGAACACAGAGCTTTTTGAGTTCAGAATTGAGAAAAAAATTTCAGGGTGCCTAAATGGTAAGGTACATGCTTACACTAAGAAAAATTACCCGTTGTGTATCTTAAATTCAAATTCACTTGGGTATCTTATTATTTTATCTGGTAACCTTCTTTTTGAGTGAATCAAACCTCTCTAACATATTTCACCCAGTTGCTTGCTTTGGCAGATGATTCCAGGGATGTCTCTGGGTAAGCAAATTGACAAAGCACAGGCACTAAGCATATTGACAAGAGTTGCATGTCTTCCATGTGCCAGATAAAATCGCTTACACAGATCACTACTACCTGGGATGGCGGGGGTGGGGGTGGGGCGGAGGCAGAGGAAGATTTTTTGTGTGTGTGACAGAGACAGAGAGAGTCAAAGAGAGGGACAGATAGAGACAGACAGGAAGGGAGAGAGATGCGAAGCATTCATTCTTCCTTGCGGCACCTTAGTTGTTCATTGATTGCTTTCTCCTACACACCTTGACTGGGGTGCTAGAGCAGACCGAGTGACCCCTTGCTCAAGCCAGCGACCTTGACCTCAAGCTGGTAAGCCTTGCTCAAACCAGATGAGCCCGCACTCAAGCTGGGGACCTCGGGATTTCAAACCTGGGTACTCCGCGTCCCAGTCCTACGCTCCATCCACTGCGCCACTCCCTGGTCAGGCGGAGGAAGATCTGGAATTGAAGAAACTGCAGTGCAAGGTCATTACATCCAGCTACAGCGGAAGATGTCTACAAAAGTAGTGAAGCTATAGCTTCAAGAATTCTCACTATCATGGGCCCGCATTCCTAATTTTATATCCTTTCTCTTAGAAAGGACCCCATAAATTATACAAGCGTCAAGTTCTGAAAATCTGGGTGCGTGTTTGACAAATGGATAAACGAACAAATGAATAAATGGATAGCAGATTTGAGAAAATAAATTAGAAAATTTATTCCTTAAAACACACTATTGGTTTTCTTTGTGCCTCTCCCCTCCCGCAACCACCTCCCTCTCCTCCCCCCCACCCTGTAACCCCAACACTGTTTGGAAGACAATTTTATCAATGTCACCCCATTAAAATTAATGAAAAAAAAAAAAAAAGAATTTGTCTCACGGCTAATTCAGGCAGTTAGAAGAATAGTATAAGGATGCTAATTCTGCTTCTCAGGCTACATCCTGCAAAAGGGGCCCCAAGAAAATTGGTGATTTGGCTCCTCTGATTTTGCCAATTGGATTTAAAAAAAATAGGTCAGGAACACCCTGAAATGGAACTAACAATACATGAGCATAAATTTAAAGGACTTAGATACTGGAGCTGATGTGTCTGTTATTGCTAAGCTACATTGGCCTCCTTCCTGGCCCACTCATGCAGCAGCCATAGAATTACAAGGTATAGGGCAGAGTAAATCCCCTTAACAAAGTTCTAGTTTTCTACATTAGGAAGATTAAGAAGGTCATTCTGGATTTTTTAAGCCTTATGTGCTCCCTGGATGGCCAGTTAATTTGTGGGGTAGAGATGTTTTGAAAAATATGGGAGCATTGCTTGTCAGTCCTAATGGTTTAGTCAGTACTCAGATGCTTGATCAGGGTTTTTTGCCCATCAAGGGACTAGGGAAAGAACAGCGAGGAATTCTCACCCCCATAGAAGTGGCACCCAATACCAGAAGGTGTGGATTAGGATACCAAAATTTAGCATAGGGCCTTGGTAGCTCCTGCTACCTCAATAATGCATTTTGCAGACCCAATTACTTGGAAATCGAATAATCCTGTATGGGTAGACCAACGGCCCCTTTCTCAGGAGAAACTTAGGGCAGCTGCTCAATTGGTACAAGAGCAGCTACAGCTTGGGCACATTGAACCATCTAATAGCCCATGAAATACACTTCCATATTTTGATCTTGTTGCCTCCTGGATTATCAAGGGGCATAGGCGAACCTTACAGCTTATAGGTTTTGAGCCTCAAAATAATTGTTCCTTTTTTCAAAGGATCAACAACAATGGCTCTGGGAAACTTCCACTAAATGGCAAAACGCTCTTGCAAATCAATGGACAACTTTATACTGAAACTGTCAACTTAAAATCAGCTCAAAGTCTAGAATTATATGCCATTATCATGGCTTTTCAGCATTGGGCATATTCCCCCTTTAATCTATATACAGACAGCAAATATTTACTTATCGTGTTTCCACTATAAAGACTGCTGTCTTAGGGACAACTCCTGATGAACTATTTCAGTAGTTCATCCTTCTTCAAAGACTTGTATGTCAACATAGAGCTCCATGTTTTAGAGGACATACTCGAGCTCACTCCATGCTCCCTGGAGCTTTAGCACAAGGGAATGCCCCCCTTTTTTTTCTTTGTATTTTTCTGAAGTTGGAAATGGGGAGGCAGTCAGACAGACTCCTGCATGCGCCTGACCGGGATCCACCCGGCATGCCTACCGGGGGCGATGCTCTGCCCATCTGGGGTGTTGCTCTGTTGCAACCAGAACCATTCTAGCACCTAAGGCAGAGGCCACAGAGCCATCCTCAGTGCCTGGGCCAACTTTGCTCCAATGGAGCCTTGGCTGCAGGAGGGGAAGAGAGAGACAGAGAGGAAGGAGAGGGGGAGGGGTGGAGAAGCAGATGGGCACTTCTCCTGTGTGCCCTGGCTGGGAATCAAACCCAGGACTCCTGCACACCAGGCCAATGCTCTACCACTGAGTGAACCGGCCAGGGCCTAAGAATGCCCTTGTTGATCAAGCTACCCAAAATAAAATTATTTGGAGCAACCATGACAGATCGAGCAATTCAGTCTCATACTATTCATCACCAGAACGCTGCAGCCCTGTGTAAACAGTTTTAACTTTCTTAGAAAGCAGCATGGCAGAGTGTGAAATCCTGTCCAAGGGGTCCTATACGACAATCTGCCCCTTCATTTGGAGTTAACCCTCAAGGACCCCTACCAGGACAACTTTGGCAAATATATGTTACTCATATACCTCCATTTGGCAAACAGTCCTATGTCCACGTTACAGTGGATACATATTCTGGATTTACAGTTACCTCTGTCAGAACAGGAGAGGCTGCTAAGCATGTTATAGCTCAATGTCTGTATGCATTGTTCTTTTATTGGTTTTGCTAAACTGGTTAAACTGACAATTCTCCTGCATATGGAGAAAAAGCATTTACTGTATTTTGTCAAACCTTTTGAATTATGTGTATTTCTTACAATCTCTAAAGTCAAGGTATTATTAAAGTGTATCCAGCAAATATTTTAAGGTCAATTTAAAAAAATTTAAAAGGAAGGAGTCATATCCTGGAACTCCTATGGGTTACCATATCATGCTTTTTACTTAAAAAAATTTTAAATTTCTTTTGAATATTGATGAACAGGAGACGCCAAATCTTTTTTTTCTGCAAACTACTACCTTCTTTATTTGATCCAGCTAATAACATTGTTTTGTCTTTTTCCAAATAGCTCCAGATATATGGAAAAGGTTTATATAGGCAGATGAGGATCCTCACACCCCTCAGTGAGATCTTCTGAGAATGGCTTTTAAGATACCAAGAGGCAGAAAAAGCTCAATAGAGATCAGGGGAACTACCAGCTTTTAGGATATGCCCTTAAAGGCTCCAATGCCCCAAAGGGGTCTCATAGGATGCCATCTGTGTCCTGTTTCAATAGTGGAAAGGAAGATCATTGAGCTAAAGCCTGCCAGACTTACATGCCTCTGCTGTGAGAAAACAGGGACACTGGAAGGTAGGCTTCCCCCTCGCTCCTCTAAGGGAGGGTTCAGTCTCTTCCAGCCCTGCTCCAGCCACCTATGACCTAACCTTGCCCAGAATACTGGGGTTTGCCACTGAAGGCTGAAGGTGCCCAGGGCCATCAGCCCCATCTACGACACTGTGGATGAGCCTAGGGTATTTATTCCAAGAAGCAGGTAAATTGATCTCATTTGCACAAGAGCCACTTAACTATGTCTTGCCTGAATAATCAGGTTTTTTATTCTTCCCTCAAAGATCTCTGTTGTGGGTGTTGATAGTCCTATTTTCTGCTGCTTTGTTTAATATATAGTGTTTCCTTTATTCCTCCTACCTCAATGCCCCACTCATATTTCAGGCTGGGACCTACTCCTAATTTAGAGCTCTCTTTCCCCCTTTTGCCAACTTCTATTATGAATCTACCTTTGCCACCCAGCTTAGTGTATCCTAAGGTTCTCTTTACCAAGCCACAGTTGCAGAGCTCCAGGGAAAAGCAACCTGATCTCATCTCTCCAGGCAGAGGAGAACAGAAGCTCCATCTCCACACATGCTGCAGATGGCTTTTCCAGACTACCTGCACCATTACCAGCTAGAAGCAGTAGTCACTGGGAATTGTACATGAGCTGCAAAGTATAGAATTGTGACAACAATTCCAGTGCCATGCAGACTTTTCCTGGACTCCTGCTCCTTGTGATAGTTCCTAACAGACTGAACTGGGGTTGGGTTGCATTTTTCAGGGATTTGGCATGGAGTTGGGGCCAACTTGGACTTGGTGAACATGTTAAGGACACTACTCTTTTATGAATTCTTGCTGCATTGGCCAAGAGTTTGCTTAAAGGCCTTAATCACTGTAAAAAAAAAATAGAAGACTGGATAAAGAAGGTATGGCACATATACACCATGGTATACTATTCAGCCATAAGAAATGATGACATCGGATCACTTACAACAAAATGGTGGGCTCTTGATAAAATTATACGGAGTGAAATAAGTAAATCAGAAAAAAACAAGAACTGCAGGATTCCATACATTGGTGGGACATAAAAACGAGACTAAGAGATATGGACAAGAGTGTGGTGGTTAAGGGGGGTGGGGGGAGGGATGGAAGGAGGAGGGGAGGGGCACAAAGAAAACTAGATAGAAGGTGACAGAGGACAATCTGACTTTGGGTGATGGGTATGCAACAGAATTGAATGACAAGATATCCTGGACATGTTTTCTTTGAATATATGTACTCTGATTTATTGATGTCACCCCATTAAAATTAATGTCACCCCAACAAAACAAAAAAAAAACCCTTTGCCTGTTGGTTAGGTTAAAATAAAAACAAAACCATAAATAAATAAATAAATAAATAAATAAATAAATAAAACAAAAAATAAAAAACAAAACAAAACAAAAAAACACACTATTGAGCACTTAATTATTCATATTGTTATACAAGTCATGACCAATTGACCTTTTTTTTTTATTATTTGTCATGTTTTCTCTCTGGAGATAAATGCATTTACTTAGCAGCGTAACATCTGATACACAGGGCAGGGGTTAGGGACTAGACCTGCCTTCTTTTCTCAAGCTGAGTGGAATAGGAAGGTGGTCCCAGAGCTTGTCTTTCTAGGGATACCCTCTGTATTATCTAAGCTGGAGAGTTTTTGCATGGTTTTATTTAATTGTATTTATTATTATTTTGTTACAACGGGGTTGTCCCACCTGATTTTTGTTTGTTTTTACTTTATTAGTTTATTAGACTATTTGGAACCCATGCTTATCTTTTGCCTAGTTTCTCTTAACTAATTAAATACTTGGGATAAAAATGGACTCTGGGCATATTTCTCGTCCAGTTAATTACTTTCTTGCTTATTGGGATAATTGCATGTTTGGCCTGCCCTTGAGAAAGGACACCCAATTCAATAGTAGGAAGCCTAGAGGCAGGGGACAGGTTAGACATGGGATGCTTAATGTTATAAGTATTCAGTAATCATGTAGCCCACTGCAGAAGTGAAACTCTACACTGAAGATCCTGAATGAATACACAGGCACCTCCCTCACAATGTACCTTCGCAATACTGCACCATGTCATTGTGATAAAGCATTATCTTGTATGGATATATAGCTACAAATGGTATGGTTGGAAGTTAGACTGTATTCAAATCCAAGTCTTTGCCTTCCACAAACTGTCAGAATCTTGTTACATTTTTATATTTATCTACTTTATTCTGTGATATTAAAAATATTTATATATACATTGTACATTTGTAAAGAAAATAAAAACCATCTAATTTTCTGTTAGTTACTAACATTTTATATGTATATTCTTTCTAATATTTTCACATAAATATGTGCACACAAACATTTTTCAGAGTAGAATTGATATTATATACTTTATAGAGCTTACTATAATTTTTAAAGTATTCTTTTACACAATATGTCTGACAGAATGCAAGAAATAAGCAGGACATTAGAGTGTAAATAGGCTGTAAGACAACTCATTAATTAACATTACCTTTATACCAGACTTTTCATTACAATCCTTTGTTTATTTGAACATAGGTCTCTAATGGTTTGTCATTCAGTGGTATCTATCAATAAAAGAAAACATTCATAAATTTCACATATATGTTTAAATGCAATGTTTTTAATTTTCTTAAAATAACCTAAATTGAAAATGTTTTTCCTCATAAATTTACATTCAGCAACTGTCTTTCATATTAGAGGTACAACTAGAACTATAATAAATGTGATAATTTTTGTTTTCCAATTCAGTTTATTACTAGTCATTCAGAAATCTGTTAATGCACTAAAAACTGTATAATGAGTGACTCAATTTAGCATGCCCCAAATGTCTGTTACCTAAAAGACTAGTACTATGAATTTGATATATGTAGCTATTTTTTTTTTAATGAGTCACAACCTGGAATTTGAGAATGCATTGATCAGGTGGGCTTCTGTAATGAGCTCCAGGTTCTACCTTCAGCTTCTTACTTTCCAAAATTATATAATTTGTAAACAATAGATACATCCTTAATGAAGGATAATGCCTAAAACTATTTCTTCACATCTTGACACCCATATAAATTAAATAAAGGTTGCTGACTTTTTTTTTTCTTTCAAATTTGGTAGAAAATAAGAGGTGAAGCAATAAGGTCTCTTGACCATTGCTTTTCCAGCTATGGTTATTCTTGTTGTCATGAGTCCTATCAGAGTTCTGGTAGCTGCTCTAATCAGAGACCAATAGCTGTTTGCTACCATGTGTGAATATGATATTAGGTTCCAGGAAAATATCAATTATTTTACTTTAAGTAAATGAGAGCAGGAGAGGTGAAGAAACAGACTCCTGCATGCACCTTGACCGAGATCCATCTGGCAAGCTCCCTACATGAGGGTGCTCTGCCTATCTTGGACATTGCTCAGCAACTGAGCTATTTTTAGTGCCTGAGGTAGTTGCTAGGAAGTCATCCTCAGTGCCTAGGGGCCAACTCACTCCAGCCAATCAAATCATGGTTGTGGGAGGGTGGTGGGGTGGAGAAGCAGATGGTCCTTCTCCTGTGTGCCCTGACTGAGAATCAAACTGAGACATCCACACACTGGCCAATGTTCTACCACTGAGCCAACTGAAAGGTCCCAGACTGGCAGAAGTCACATCAACAATGCAGAGCCCAGCGTCAAAAAGAGAGTTTACTGTAAGCCCCTGGGTGTGGGTGGACTGAGTTGATAAGGGAGTCAGCCTCAATCAGGGGTGAGAGGGTTAGTTTTATACTCTACTGCCTCCTTCTGGCAGTTTCTGTTGATGCTGGTTACCAGGTATCTGACCAGGGCTTGTGATATTCTTCTGTTTTGGATTCTGCCTCCATTGGTAACAGGCTCCTTCTGCTGTTTTGCCTCCTGCCTCTGTTGGTAATGGGTTCCTGTTTGGTCAGGAACCCGATAAGTACAGTTCATCATGTACTGACAGAGGAAGGGTTGGGAGGGGGCAGTTTTGAGCCCTGAGGATCCATTTTACATCAACACCAACCAGCCCAGGAAAAAACATCAATTCTGTAAATGAAATATATGCTAGAATAACCTCTTGTTTATCTGAAAAACATTTAAAAGTTATAGATAATGATTTGACAATAAACTAGATAAGCTGCTGGTTTTCCAAAAGATAGTATTTGTCATGAGAACAAATTTTATCCTCCCCAGCAACATATCTAGGCCCTGGCCAATGGGCCCAGTGATAGAGCACTGGTCTGGCGTGTGGATGTACCAGTTTGGTTCCTGGTCAGGGAACACAGGAAAAGCAACTATCTGCTTCTCCATCCCTTTCCCTCTCCCTTCTCTCTCTCTATTTCTCTCTTCCCCACCCCCACTGCAGCCATAGATGGGTTTCAACAAGTTGCCCTGGGCGCTGAGGATGGCTCCATGGCCACACCTCAGGTATTAAAATAGCTCAGTTACTGAGCAACAGAGAAACGGCCCCAGATGGGCAGAGCATTGCCCCAAAAGGGGCTTGCCAGGTGGATCCCCATCAGTGGCATGTGGAAGTCTGTCTCTCTGCCTTCTTGCTTCCCACTAAAAAAAAAAAAAAAAAAAAAATAGGAATATGTTATATCTCAGTGAGGATGATTCTAGGGAAGCATGTAGCTTTCTGATGGTGCAAAACAACAGAGGTCTAAAGAGCAACATAGAAAACAATCTTTCATTGATAAAATTAGTCTTACATTTGTTATTTCAATGGTCTTCATGCTGGAGTATGTTTTCCCCTGGGCTTCCATTAAGACTTTCCACCAGCCATTCAGGCATGTACTTTTAAGGAAATCCATTTTCAAATCTTCAACTGCTATATCTGTAGTTCCCTGAATTTGATGTGCCTGACAATTTGCTAGTGGCTAATATATCATGCTAAAAGATTCCTGTTATTCTCCTTTTCTAATTTCTCTTTCATAATTGCTTTTATGTCACCTTACCAAGCAAAAGCTGTGGATTTCACACAAAGGGCATCTTTACCTCTGGGTGAGAGCCTAATCAAAGGGATAATTTAAATGATACCAATGACTGGGAAATAACTTCTTTTGTCAATTGGTTTATTTTTAATTCTTTGCTTTCAGTAAAATTGAATGAGGACCTAATTTAGTAATTACATTATTACAGACATTTTTAATGAGCAATCAATATGTGATTTTTGTCTTATATCTTAAAAAGAGTTCAATGAATTAAGTTTCATTGCCATAACCTAACTTTTTTTATTCCTATTTAAAGGAGAATAAATTATCTCAATAAATATGTCTATAAAAAATAAGAATAAAATTGATCCTGAACCTGTATTATTTTAAAAAGAGGCTATACAAACTAATTGAAACAAAACAAGAGCATTCATTGTCTGTTTCATTAAAAAATTGCATTTCTGCCCTGGCCGGTTGGCTCAGTGGTAGAGCGTCGGCCTGGTGTGCGGAAGTCCCAGGTTCGATTCCCGGCCAGGGCACACAGGAGAAGCGCCCATCTGCTTCTCCACCCCTTCCCCTCTCCTTCCTCTCTGTCTCTCTCTTCCCCTCCCACAGCCAAGGCTCCATTGGAGCAAAGATGGCCCAGGCGCTGGGGATGGCTCCATGGCCTCTGCCTCAGGCGCTAGAGTGGCTCTGGTTGCAACAGAGCGACACCCCAGATGGGCTGAGCATCGCCCCCTGGTGGGTGTGCCGGGTATGTATCATTTCATCAATGTATATGTATTATAAGAATTTAATACAATTTTGATCCCTATGTCAGTGGGGGATAATGCTGAGATCTAAAGATGTTAGGGACTTGCTCAAAATCACCCACGTTGTTAGAGGGAAAACCAGAACACAAATATATTTCTGCCAATTCTAAAGTCTCTGTATCACTATCTCTTTACTATTAAAAGAGAAGCTGGATAATAAATCATATATACTAAGCTATTCTCTCCCAGATCTATACATCAGAAATAAAACAGGGGGATTCTTTTATCAAAGATTAGCGTGGGTTTCTAGGATCATCCTGTTTCCCACTACAGGCCTGGGAATCCCATACCTTTTATTGTAGACTGAAAAGCACCACTAGTTACACGGAAAATGCAGGAAAAGGGGCATGCAAACTGAAAAAAAAAACCGTCAAGGATTTATATATTTTTTATTGATGTACAACTCATTGTAAATTATCATGTACACACCGGATCTTAAGGTAATGCTAAACTTTGCCATCTACGAAAACTGAATGTTGCCATATTGCTTTGTAAATCAATCCTGCACTATATGCTTTTGTCAGAAAATGTGCTATACCAGGTGGTTTTTAGAGAAAGAGAATTTCCTATTATCTAGAGGATTGTCTGTAATCTTACTTTAAGTAGCAGTAAAGAAACATGTCTAAAATAACCGAACCAAGCAGCCTTGGTTAACAAAACCATGTTACAAGAAAAAGTAAAATTCCTATAGCAGCCCCTATTGTTTTGAGAATAGTTAAATGCCTTTTTGAAGAAATATGTCACCATCATATGTATATTTTGATGCTATATGGCATGAAGTAATGGCTGTAATGCTCTCTCCAAATTAATGTGAAAGCTGGGACCGATTGGTAGTATCCAGAAGGAACTGAAATATGTCTACAAATTAAAGATTGATATTGTGAGATTTTAATCTTTCCCAGGAAAGTTTCAACTGCTTTTTAGGTCTGAAAGTCATACCCTCAGTAATTTTGCCTGAGAAATCATAATCAAATTTTTTTGGGTCATTTAGTCTTCTAATGAATGAGTAGTAGATGCTTGTCATAGAGACTTAATTATACTCATTCTTATGCATTAAAAGTATTTATTTTATGTCTGGAAATTTGTTAAATATGGTTTCATATTGGGATTTTCTAGAATATCTAAATGGTAACATTAAAATAAGTTTAGAATAAGTTATTTTTTCTGGGGTTGTGGGAGAGGAAACTGTCAGGATTAAGTAAAGCTTAATTTACAAAATGTGCTTTAAGAAAAAAATGCTTTTCATTCATTTCTACAAAATTTTGTATCATCTGTGTTAAAACCACATAGTGAGATTTGTAAAGCTCATATCCTACCCTTGCATTGTGCTTTTGAATTGAGACTTATTTTTGTGTTTTGTGCAGAAGCAGAATGAATTATAAATGATTATAACATTTAAATTCTAGGTTTATTTTTCAAGTGTAGTTGATTTGACTTAAATGGGAATTCTGTAGCTATTTAGTAATTAGGATTGATAGTTTTCTGCAATTTATAATTGGGCCAAAAACAGGTGTTTTCTTTCTTTTGTTTTTTTAAAATTGGAAGTATTTTCAGCTTTTGCAGAATACATTTGCAAATGGCTATAAGCCAATAAAAAAATTAGCTGAATATAAAAGACAAAGTTTGCATTTTTGTTATATTTTTAGAAAGTATTTTTATTGATCAAATCAAAAGAACTTGCATTCCTAAGCAAATTTGTGTATCACTTCAAGGTTTAATAAAAAGTTAACTAGTTAGAGATTATAATTTAAATTGGCATTAAAAATAGTAATAAGAGCATTAAAAGTATGCAAAACCCATTATTTCAGAAGATATACACACATGTGTGTGAAAAACCAAACTATTTATATTGTAAACTAACCATTAATTAATATAGAACAGAAGTTATATATTATTTCACCATCGGAATTAAAATAGTGATGTTCATAGTTTATTTGGACCATTAGTGACCACATGGGTCTAAGGATTGTGTAATCCTAATTAAATCAGAAGGTATTAATAAATGGCCTACAGCAATTTTCCTATCTAAACTGTCAATTTAAAAATGGTTTGGATGGAGTATTTTCAATTACATTTCCAAAACTGCATATGCTTAAAACGGTTTACAGACCGCAAATCAGAATGAAGAGAAGGTTATCACAAACTAGACCTATCAAGAGGATTCTTCTGTCTCATTATACTGAACTATCTTGGACTTACACCAGCTGGCTCATGTGGCTGTTCCTAAGACTGACTACAAAAGCAGAACAGATGCTCTGCAACAACACTACCAACCGAGAGAAAGGTTTCCTTTTTTCAAAGGAATGTGAAGTAAGGCTCTGATTACCTGATATGAAACAATGACCTAAACTGAAGATGTTTACTAGAAGATTGCCATAGGTCATTCCTCTGATTTTGCTCAATTATGTATCCAAATTGTCCTATGGAAGATGTATATGTCTGTTTATAAATTTCCCTTTAATTAGCTACTCTGCCAGGTTTATGTCTGGAAATTTAGTATATTAGAATTTACCCTATTTTTGGTCCTGGCCATTGGCTCAGTGGATAGAGCCTACACCCAACTTATGGACATCCCAGGTTTGATTCTGGTCAGGGCACACAGAAGAAGTGAACATCTTCTTCACCCCTCTCCTTCTCCCTTTCCTCCCTCTTTCTCTCTTTTCCTCCCACAACCAGTGGCTCCACTGGTTCAAGTGTGGCCCTGAGCTGAGGATAGCTTGTTTGGTCCAAGCACATCATTCTCACATGCTAAAAATAGCTCAGTACTGGAACATCAGCCCCAGATTGGGTTGCCAGGTGGATCCTGGTTGGGGTGCCTGCAGGAGTCTGCCTCACTATCTCCCCTCCTCTCACCTAAAAAAATTACTCTGTTTTCAAGTTTACTTTTTTTATTTTTGAAAAATAAATACAGACTCATTAGAAATATTTTGAATATAGAACAAAGTAGAAGAAAATTCAACTAGGGTCATTTTCTTCAGTGATGAACAATTTGATGCTGTGTGGCCTGAATGACTAAGTTGTATAAGAACAGACTTCAAAGTGGTCGAGTGTCCACATATTCAACATAAATGACCATAGGGTTGGGGAAATGTACAGGGGTTGTAGGTACCATGTGTACAGGAAATAGAAGGGTCCACCCTGTTAGTCACCCCAGCATCTTTAATTAAAATGAAAATGCTAGGGCAAAATAGAATATTTTTGGACAATTTTGGGGCCTTCTTAAATACAACTACATCACTCTCCTAAGCAGGAGTGCTTTCTTAGCACTCTCCTTTACAATTTTTTTTTATAATTCCTTCTTCACATGTTTGCCATTCAGATTCTAGATAAGTGAGGTCCTTGGGCTCTTCATAGGACTGTGTCATCATTCTGGTCAGTAATGCTAATCATCAGTGATCTGAGTGAAGTTTCAAGGTGATAGGAAGACTCAAGAATTAACAGATTTTGTCACAGGTTTGTCATAAATTTATTAAAATTCTATCATGATAATCCATTGGGAAAAACTTTCTTCTCCTTTCAGTTGCCTTCTTATAAAAATGTCTATTATTTTTTAAGCATAAGAAATGTAGTAGCCTCAGAGGAACTCCCAACAATTTTTGCTAATACTGAATGTAACTAAGATAAGGTCATTGCAGAGCTCCAGAAAGTCCATTCTTTCCAGATGGACAGCAGATGAATACATTTAGTATTAAAGATAAGTCCTCCTGAGAGCATCCTTTAAAAATTGAAGTGCATTGTGCACGAATCTATTGATATTGGGCCTTTATCAGAGTAGATATCCTAGTCAATATCAGAATAATGAAAGAAATACTGAATATTGATTTTGAAGTCTTCTACTGAGAGACTACAAATTTAAACTTTCTAATAATAGTTTCCATGTCAAAATTTCAGAAAGAAGAGAACAAATATCACTTTCATAACTTACATGATTAAATTACTTGACTAAATCCAGAATATATAAATATTTTGATATATATTTTTCCATGATAGACAAAAATAATAATCCTCAGATCTATTTTGAAAAACAGGTCATCATTATATTTCAGCTCCTACCCAAAGAATCAGCCTATTAATACAGTTTTTTTCTCTCAACATTTCTGCCTTCAATGCATTGAGCTTCTTCTATTCATATAGATTTGTGTCTGTTCTTTTACCAGCTATGTTATCTAGCAATCATGAACCTGATTTGATTTTTTTCAAAGATAGGATCTCAGATTTGTTATCCTCACAGCAGGCAATTTTTATGTAAAATACTGATACCAATGCTAATGGATCTGATGACAGTTTAAAAACTTTCTACATTAATGACCTTTCCATTGTATTTAAATGTCATGTCTCTTATGTGCTGTGATGAATGTGACACTGCCATTATAATGTCCAAAGTAACCATTCTGAATGGGAAACTAGTCATTGTTTAAAACTAGAATAGGCTAATGCAATATATTATTACAATTTATGACTTCCAAGGGGAAAATATTCTTTTAACTTAGATGGGTGTTTAGTTATAAATGTGTGATTATGTGGTTACTTTGCTTTTACAATATATTTAGAAAAGACAGACCTTAGAGTAAAACTGGTCCTGATAGACTTGTCAAAGTTCCATTTATTGATACCTATGTGAAATCGCCAATTGTGTTTTGGGAAAAAATATGTGACAAGTGATAAAATGTATATTAGTATATTATCAAATATCCAGAACCAAATTTAGCACTACTAAAACGAACAAACTTCATTGAGTTATAATGGCCATCGAATAAACTGCAAGTATTTAAATTCCACAAATTGATCAGCATTGATCTATGTATATACCTATGAAATCCTCACCACAACCAAGATAGTAAACATATTCATCACTGCTGCAAGTTTACCTGTGCCCCTTTGTAAATCCTCCATTTTATTCCTCTCTGTCCTCCCATATCCCATATACTGACAACCAATAATCTGCCACTAGAGATTAACTTACATTTTCTAGATTTCTAAATAAATAAAAACATACAGAACATACTATTTTTGGATTGGAAGCTTTCATTTAGCATGATTATTTTAAATAATATATTGTCATATGTATCAATAGTTTATTTATTTTTATTGATGAGTAGTAATTCCATGATATAAATGCTAAAATTTGTTCACCTATTGATAGGCACTTGAGCTGTTTGCATGTTTGGGTACTACAAATAAAGCTTTCTAATACTACAAGACACCATAAGAGAAATCAAACATTTACTACATGTGCCGTGACATACACTGTGATCATGTACTGAAAAACAAAAATTAAGATGTCAATTCTTTCCAATTTAATCTATATATTTTACTATATCTCACTGAAAATGCCAGCAAGTATTTTTTATAGATATTGACGAGGTGATTCTGAAAAGAAGATGGAACAGGAAATGAGTGAGAATAAACAAAACAATTTGGAAAAAAAGGTATAAAGTTGAAATACTCAAGCTACCCAATTTCAAGAGTAATCATAAGTTTTGGTAACTAAAACAGTGTGGAATTGATGAGATGATATAATGCATAGATAATAGAACAGATTATACAGTCCAGAGATAGTCCCACAATTATACGGTCAATTGATTATTGACAAAATTGCAAAGACTATTCAATAGAAAAATGGTTGGTTCTTAAACATATGGTGATAGAACAATTCAATATCTACAAATGCAAAAAGGAAAAAAAAAAGAAAAAAAAGGAACCTCAACACATATTGTACACTTTAAATGAAAATGAACTCCAAATGAAGCATATATCTATTTCATATATATTATTTATATATATACTTTTTTTTAAACACCCTTTATTAATTAAAGGAAGTTCTATTTGTAGTTTACTGGAAGTTTTTATTATAAATGGATGTTAAATTTTGCAATATTGTTTTGATTTTTCTTAGTCAAATATGGAAAATTACATGTATTGATTATTGAATATTGAGCAAAACTTGCATTCTTGGATTGAATCCCACATAATGTGTTATCCTTATTTATGATGTTTTATTCTTTTTATATACTGCTATATTTGATAATATCTTTTCTTATACTGTTTTTGCTTGGTTAGGTATAGCAGAAATTTTGATGTCATAAAATTAATTCTGAAGTATTTATTTTTTTCTATTTTCTGGAGAAGACTATAAAGAATTGACATTATCCTCTAACTGTTTGGTACAATTTGCTAGTGAAATTACGGATATTCAATTTTTAAATTTTAGTGAATTTCAACTATAAATTCAATTTCTTTAGATATAGAACTACTTATATTTTTTATTTCTTCTAAAGTGAGTCTTGATGAACTAGTACAAGCATATGGAAGAAAGCATGGTGTTTCCTCAAAAAATTAAGAATAGAACAACCTTATGACTCAGCAATCCTTCTACTGGGTATCTACCCCAAAACTCAACAAAATTGGTACTTAAAGATACATGCACCCCCATGTTCACCTCAGCATTATTCACAGTGAGCAAGACATGGAAACAATTAAAGTGTCATTTGATAGAGGATTAGATAAAAATGATGAGGTACACATATATAATGGATTACTACTCAACCATAAGAAATGATGACATATTGCCATTTATGACAACATGGATGGACCTTGAGAACATTATACTGAGTGAAATAAGTAAATAGGTAAAAGCTAAGAACTGTATGATTTCACACATAAGTGGGTTATAAAACTGAGACTCATGGACATAGATAAAAGTGAAGTGGTTATGAGGGGAGGGGTGGAGGAAAGGGAGTAGTGAGGAATGAATATACAGGGGCAGAAAGTGATTTGACTTTGGGTGATGGATATATAACATATTCAACAGTTCAAATGCTATAGAAATGTTCACCTAAAACCTATGTACTCTAACTGATCAATGTCACTCCATTAAATTTAATTTTTTAAATAAAAAATAACGTGATTCTTGGTAATTTGTGTTTTCAAAGAATTGGTTCATTTTATATAAGTTGTCAAATTTATTGACATAGTGTTATTTATAGTACTTTCTTATTTTCCATTAGATTTCCATGGGAAGAATAGAATGTTCCCACTTATATTCTTGGTATTAGTTATTTGTGTTTATCTGAGTAGAGGTTTATCAATTTTATTCATTTTCTTAAAGATATAGAGTTTGGTTTCATTGAATTTCTTTGTTGTTTTTCTTTCAATTTCTCCTCCTTTTTAAATTTTTGGTTTTATTTCTCTTCTTTCTCAAGTATCTTAGGATGGAATGTTAGGTTACTTATTTTCTATTTTTCTTCTCTTTGAATATTAGCATTTAATGTTATTTATTTGTCTTTTATTGCTGTTTTAGCTGCATTCCAAAAAATTTGATATGCTGAATGTTAATCTTTATTTAGTTTAAAATATTTTTAGACTTCCTTTTTGACCCATAGATAAATTAAGAGTGTATTTTTAATTTTATAAATGTGCAGGGATTTTTTTCATATTATTTTATTCACAAAGTTTACTATTTTTATGGTCTGAGGACATATTTTGTATAATTTGAACCTTTTTAAATTTGTTGAGAATTGTTTTATTTGTCAGAATAAGGTGTACCTTGATAAAATATATTATCTTGAAAAAAATATTACATCTGTAACTGCATTTAAAAATAAGTCTTGTGGAAGTTTCAGTTACTTTATATATAAAAAGACAGATTAGAAAGGAAAGAAAAAAAGGAGAAAGTTAAATGTTCATAGATCATTCAAGCAGTAAATGAAGCTTAATGTAGAATATATAAATACATTATGTTACAGAACTTTGGAAAACAAAAGATAACTGAAACATTGCCTCTAAAAAGCATGCCTTGCCATCCTACTTCCTAAACTCACTGAAGGTAACTTGACCCTTCATTTTTGCCATATAATTAATTGCATAGGCTTAAAATTTGAGGTAAATTTAACAGGTGTGGCATTTGCTTAATGATTGTTATTTTACTTATTATTTGTCAGCCAAACACAATTTTTAAATTATGCCACCCAGCAGAGTAATTTTAGAATGATAATAAATTGGGTTATAATTAACAGTTTTCATTAAAGACCATAATATATCTTTTTCCTCTCGTTAATTTCATATAAAGTTTGCTCAAGCATCTATTTAATTTCTCTAGTGAAGGCACATGCTAAAATGGTTGTTGGAAGTCTCAGTACAGTAGTTCATTCCCTCTCTCATGTCATCAGAAAAGTGTTGGGAAAACAGCTGTTAGGCTTGCTCATTGGTTTACTGGCTACAAGCACTTTGCCTGATTAGTGTATGAGCATGTGGTAGCACCATGTGTATATAGTCTATGTATGGCTATGGGTGGTTGCACTCGGGAGGATGGAGGATAACGGGTGGTAGATTACAGGTTATGGCTTGCCTGCCCTGTGCCACTGAGGGGCCATTTTGTTCTTTGTTTGCCAGAGAAGCAGTTTTCCCCTGCCTGTTTGCTCGCCTGCCATTGTGAGACTTTATTAAACAGTAATATCCCAATACTTTTCATCTCTACAGTTTTTCTACTATCTCCCTGAATCCAATGTGGACCTTCCTGGTCTTGGCTGCTGGCATTACATCTGTCATAGTGAGCAGGATTTGGATCAGCTTGGTATGGAGCCGCCGACACCTTGAAGGGTGGGATAGAGAAGTGGTCATTGTTCTCCAGCATACGATACCTTACGGCTGTCCTTTTGGGGGCTGTGGGCTGGATGTTTTTTACAGCCCCATGAGAAGAAACTGAGAGCTCTGTGCAAGAAACTTCCCAAGGTCAAATGGTCCAGGATGAGCTGTGGACGGAGCACCTACAGTGGCACGGGCTGGAATGGTCATTGGAGAAAGAGTTGCTGATTTGAGAAATGCAGGTCAGGCTACAGGCTGAGAATCAGTGGAGGTGTGAACTGGAATGATTGATGGAGAAGGAGATTGTCTGGGTTTGAGAAATGCAGTGTGAGATGCAGACTGAGCAACAATAGCACCTGTAACTGGAACAATCTTTGGAGAAGGAATTACAGATTTGTGAGCTGCAATTTGCCCTGAAAGCTGAATGTTGGCAGCAACAGTTTCTGGATAAACAACTGTGGGTTTAAGAGCTCAAGCTTTAACTTCAGGCTAAAAGCCAGTCAGCCACAGGAGCTGGAATGATCATAAAAGAAGGAGCAGCATTCATGCCAGCAAAGAGGCTCTGAGTTGGCAGCAGTAGGCATTTCTGACTCCTCCAAGGAAGAGATTCAGGCTGAATCTGCCATCCACAGACTCAGAGCCCAGCCAGTAGTCACCCAGAAGGTAAAAACCCAGCAACAAAGGATCCCTCAAGGGCAGCCAGAACCCCCTCCACATGAAGTGGAGCAGTCTGTGGCCTAGCCTGACACCCAGGCAGAGTGATGGAGTTGAGGGCACAATTCAGACAGAAACCCATTGAACCCCTGGCAGCATGGTTGTTGCAATTATGGGACATAGGAGTGGATGGTATCATGCTCTTCAGAACAGAGATAGAAAAATTGGCTGCCATTACCATGCATTCCTCCCTGAGGCAGCATCTTCAGAACTGCCATGACAACCCAGGAAACTATACCTTATTAGAATGGGTTATGGCTGCTATTCGTACTGTCTGGTAGAAGGCTGGAGACTTGCTGGGAGCAGTGAGTCAGTGGCAGTCCTATAGTGAGTTGACCCCAGCCCTTTGGGAACTAGGTATAAAAAATACTGCTTTCAACCCGAGGTCCCGTGGGCCAGATGAGGAAATGTTTACAGCAAGAGTGAGGGATCTTATTCTCTGTGGTGCCCTACCAACCCTTTGCTGCACCCCGACTGACAGGAGAAATGGGCCTGTAAAGACTGCCTGAACACAGATGTGGGTAGATTTAATTGTGGCTGAGACAGATAGAGAGAAATTAGATGACAGGTCTAATAAAGTCCTATTAGAACTTTGAGGGCAGCTTAAGCTGAACAGAGGTTCCAGCTGCTGAAAAAGCAGGGAAAGTGGGTGACCCTGGCAGCTGCCAAGAAAATGGCTGATGTTTCGGTTGCACAGTTGCAGAATTACTTGATGGAGACAGCTAAGGGAGAGGAGTATCCCCAAGATCCATTGTCCCAGTTTGAATAGGGGGAAAGCTGAGGGACCTGTCAAATGGGGACCAAAGAGGGGGCTGGAGTGCCCATGTGAAATTGGCAATCCACTAGTCCCTTTCTAATGTGCAACAGGTGTTGGTGTTAGAAGATAATAAGGGCTTTTTTGCAGCAGCAGCAGCGATGAAACTGTCAAGGTGGCACAGGCCTTTATTGTGTTTGACCCCTCCAAGCCCTGTAAGCTTGCTGAGGTGTTTGGATGGAACTTGTTGCAATGGACAGACTCTGAGGTCCATTCATAAAGAGCTGTGTGGCTAGTTGCCTGATACAAACTGTGACCAGAGCGGGACACCAACTCCCTTGCTGGATGGACACGTTGCTTGTGGACAGTACTACAAGAGACGTTGATGGGGGGACACAGCTCTTGTGGAGGCCCTTCTGCACTGGGAAGCTGTTCCTATCCAGTTGCAGAAATGCACCAAGGAAACTTCCTTCAATGGACTTAGCCCTGGACTATTCAGGCCCTCCTACTTACTGTGGGGTAGTGGGCTAGAGATGGGCTTCCTGTTTACGCCCTGGGCAGAGTGTTCAGGGAGACATTGTGAAGGGCACCTTTGTAATTATTGTACAACTTATGCTGCTGCTGTAGTTTCTTTATGTAATACACTTTACTCCTCACACAGGGACCATCACGGAAGATACCTGTTGCAGAGATTGTGAAGTAAGCAACACTAAAAGGGTGGAATGTTGGGAAAATAGCTGTTAGGCTTGCTCACTGGTTTATCAGCTGCAAGCACTTTGCTTGATTAGTGTGAGCACGTCACAGCACCACATGTATATAGTCTGTGTAAGGCTATTGGTGCTTGTGCTGGCTTGGGTGAATGGAAGATGGAGGATTGCGGATGGTGGATGGTGGGTGGTGGATTATGGATTGCCTGCCTGCCCACTACTGTGAGTAGCCATTTTGTTGTTTGTCTGCTAGAGAAGCAGTTTTCCCCTGTCTGCTCCTCTATGTTGAGAGACTTTATTAAGCAGTGATGACTCAATGCTTTTCACCTCTGCAAAATTTTTCTACCGTCTGCCCTAATCCAATGTGGATCTGCCTGGCATTGGCCACTGGCATTACAAAAAGCTTCCTAGCAGTGCACCAAAAAGCATTTTAACTGAGGTTAAATATATCCAGGTTTTGGATATCAGGATTATTTGAGGAGAAATAGGTGATAAGCTATTTCAAAATAAGGGGTCCTGACCTATGTGACTTTTAAATTTTCTTTCTAAAGAAAGTTGTTGCTTTCCTTCATAATGCATTACATTAGAATTTTATAAACAAAGAATGGTTTTCATCTTTGAAGAGTAACCTCCTAGAGTTGAAGATGAGCGTGTTCTATGGTCTATTAACTTTTCTGTTTGGTTTCTTTTATAGAAAATATTTGCACATTATCACATGTAGTAGGATTTCTTTCTTTGGCAATGTTTTGTAGAAAAAATGGCAAATCACTTGACTTTTTAATAAAATGATGTATATTTAATCAACTAAATATTACATTGAAATCAAAATGATTTAACTAGCAATACTAGCTGGTTTTTCTTGGGGTGGGGCCTGGCCTTGAAGCACGCCTGCAGGGGGGATTTGGGGGGGTTGGTTGGAGGGTATGCTCAGGGCAGAGCTCCAGGCAGCACACCTGTCCAGGTGCACTTGTGTGCTTATATTGGCACCACCTGTAACCTCTGGCACTGTTCAGGGAACGCAGCATGTGGCCTATTCTTCATGGACAATGAGCGCGTGCTATAGCAGGACACCAATGTCTTCTTACCTCCTTACCTCTCCTGATTTATCGGCCTCTGTTCTGCATCTGCACTGTGCATGTCTTCAGTGTTGGAGCTCTGGGCCAGGTGAGCTGGGTGAACCAGGGGCCAAGACTGTAACTGGGTGCAGTTTGTGGCAGGGCATGGGGGGGCGTGGGCAATCTGAACTCATCTCGCCCTTCGCTCTGGCAGGGCCCCTCCCCACTGCTCCCAGTCTGGACTGGTGGGTTATGAGTTGTCTTCTCCTCAGGCTGGCCCTGACTGAGACGAGCCTCTCATATTTAATTAATACAGATGAAATTAAAAAACATAATTTTCAGTGAAAAAACTTTCAAAAAGAGAAATATCATTTATGTGATTAAAAACCCCACCACAAATAAATTATTTCAAGACTCCTATGTATTTAGTAGAACTACAAAAACATGAATTAAAATTGTATTTCCCGTCTTCAAGATAGTAATTCCCTATAAGAAGGAAAATGAATCTGGGGAATGGGTTTAGCTATATCTATAGTACATTTTAATTTTTTTAAAAAGTCATCTGAAATAATTACAACAAACTTTAAGCGTGATTTAAATATAAACAGTACATACAAAAATTTTTGTTATTTAATTCTTTATTTGATGAAGTATTCTATGCTTTAAAATAAAAAATAAATTAAACAATTTATTGATAACTTATCAATTTATTTGCATGCTTAATTAGAAATTTCCACAGGTATTCTGAAAGCACAATTCTAAGGTTTCTTTCTTCCAGTTTTTGTTTTCCTTTTTTTTTTTAGTGTAGTAAAATACTGTAAAGCCAGTATCCAAGGCCACCATTACAGCAGCCTGACCCATGCAGGTTCGCATTGGATTCGGACAGTCGGTAAAGAAACAACGGAGCCAAAAACTGATGGGCCATTATCTTTAATCCTAGCTTGCACCGGGCGGGCAAGTAAAAACACACACTGGACTACAAAACCCACTCACATTTAGTGCTCACAAAACTACTGACTTATCCGAGTTTCCTAAAATCAAAGGTTTCTAGCTCACCAGACTTATTCACCTCTGTTCCCCATCTCCTTCCTTCTCCCTGCACAAACTCTGCACAAACTGGCTTTTCCTTCAGCATTCTGCCATTTGGCTGCTTCTCCTGGCCTCCACATGGCCTCTCTGCTCTTCTCTGTGCTCTCTCCTCTAATGTTAATCTCAGGAACCAAGAGCGAGCAAGGTCCTAGTCTGCTTCACTTTATAGTGCAGAAATCAAAACCTTTAATCCAATATACAAAATATGGAAATCTCTATAAAAAGGGTGGGAAAGGTTTAGTCCTAAAACCAAGCCCCAGGCTACAAGGATCCTGCCTGCCCACAGCCCACCCCCAACATACATTAATATCACCTGTGCAACAGGCCTCCACGTGGGCAGCACCATCTTTAAGAAAGTGAGCATAATATATTTTATCTGCCCAACAAATACACATAACAAAATTTATCTTAACCATTTTAAGTGTGCAGGTCAGTGGTATTAGGTGCATTCATATAATTGTGTAAGTATCACCACTGTCCATTCTGAGAGCTCTTTTCATGTCCCAAATTGTAACTCTGTATCCATTAAACAATAACTCCCTATTCTCTCCTGTCCATAGACCTTATCAACTATCATTCCCCTTTCTATCTCTACGACTTTGATTCTTTTAATTACCTTATATAAGTGGGTAGGGAATCACCTATCCGATCTTGGATCCTTTATAACTCAGATGAAGAAACTTTAGTTAAAAAGCTCTGAGTGTGAATGGTGATATGAATGTGAACCCCTGCTGCAAACACAGGGAAGCAGGTTTCACACCAAGAAACTGTGTGAGTGACCCTTGTGCAAACACAAAAAATGCATATGAAAGGGCTTTAGGAAATTAGCCTAGAGGTTTACAGATTGCCCCTTCCTTTGTGCTTGTCAATTAGCAAAAGAAAAAGAATGTACTAATCAAAATTAGCCCTTTTCCATATTAGCAAGGAGTCCATTAGTCATTCTTTCCCCTTATCACCTGATCTCCCTCCCCTACCCTCTTACAGCCTTTGTTTCTTGTACAAAAGTTTTTGCTTCTGATAAATAAAAGCTCTGGGAGAAGGAGACTCAGTAGGTTAGTCTCTCTTGACTGCTGTTGGTCAAATAAGTTTTTTGATATGATATATGTTTGCTTGCTTATAGTTTGCATTGGGTGTCAGGGACAGGCTGTAAGCAGGCAGGGTGGTTATAGCGTAAGGCTTAGTTTTAAGACTAAACTTTTCCCCACACCCTTGACTGATTGGTTTCTGAGATTAGCATTAGAAAGGACAGCAGATAAAGGCCACATGGAGGAGGCCAGGAGAAGCAGCCAAGATGGTGGAGTGCTGAAGGAAAAGCCAGTTTGTGCAGAGTTTGTGCAGAGAGAAGGAGATGGGGAACAGAGGTGAATAAGGCTGGTGAGGTTAGAAACCTTTGACCCTAGGAATACTCAGATAAGTCAGTGGCTTTGTGAGCACTGAATGAGTGGGTTTTGGAGCCCAGTGTGTGTTTTTGCTTGCCTACCAGGTACAAGCTAGGATTAAAGCTGATGGCCCACCAGTTTTTGGCTCCATTCTTTCATTACCGTCTGTCATAATCCAATGGGAACCTGCATGTGAATGGCCACGATGGCCACTCCTGCCCTTACAACTGCCTCTTCCTCTTCTCTGGACAACAGTTTGTTTCGAGCAGTTTTTCCACACGACACTGGTAGTTCTCAGCAGGCTAGAAGACTACTGTAAAGCCAGGAGCCACGGCCAGGGCCACTATCACAGCAGCCCAGCCCTTGCAGGTTCGCATTGGATTCGGACAGTCGGTAAAGAAACAACGGAGCCAAAAACTGGTGGGCCATAGTCTTTAATCCTAGCTTGCACCCGGCAGGCAAGTAAAAACACACTGGGCTCCAAAACCCACTCACATTCAGTGCTCACAAAGCCACTGACTTATCCGAGTTTCCTAGAATCAAAGGTTTCTAGATCACCAGCCTTATTCTCCTCAGTTCCCCATCTCCTTCCTTCTCCCTGCATAAACTGCACACAAACTGGCATCTCACTCAGCACTCCGCCATCTTGGCTGCTTCTCCTGGCCTCCTCCACGTGGCCTCCTTCTCTGCTCTTCTCTGCTCTCTCTTCTAATGATAATCTCAGGAACCAAGAGCCCAAGCTCCCGTTCTACCCCTATTTTATAGTGTAGATTCAAAACCCTTAATCCAATATACAAAATAGGGAAGTCTCCGATACAAAGTCACTTATCCAAGGCATAATTGGATTCCTCATGAGAGTGCACCACCCAGATCATATAATCAGTCAAGGGTGTGGGGAAAAGCTTAGTCCCAAAACCAAACCCCAGGCTACAACGACCCGGCCTGCCCACAGCCTGTCCCCCACACCCAATATAAGTCACAAGCGAGCAAACATATATATCACATTTACAAACTTATTTGACCAACAACTACATAAGTAGATTTATACAGCATTTGGCTCTCTGTGACTGGCTGATTTCACTTAGTATAATGCCTTTAGTGTCCATCCATGTAGCATATGTTTTCCTTCTTTCTTATACCACATTTACTTATCCATTCATCAACCGATGAAGACTTCAGTTGCTTCCACTTTTAGCTATTGTAAATGATGCTGTTATGGATTGTAAAGCCAGAAGCCACGGCCAAGGCCACTACTACCAAAGCAGCCTGGCCCATGCAGGTTCGCATTGGATTCGGACAGTCGGTAAAGAAATAACGGAGCCAAGAACTGATGGGCCTTCATCTTTAATCCTAGTTTGCACCCGGCGGGCAAGTAAAAAATACACACTGGGCTCCAAAACCCAGTCACATTCAGTGCTCACAAAGCTACTGATTTATCCGAGTTTCCTAGAATCAAAGGTTTCTAGCTCACCAGACTTATTCTCCTCAGTTCCCCTCTCCTTCCTTATCCCAGATACAAACTCTACACAAACTGGCATCTCACTCAGCACTCTGCCATCTTAGCTGCTTCTCCTGGTCTCCTCCACGTGGCCTCTTTCCGCTGCTGGCTCTACTCTCTCTGCTCTCTCATGCTAATCTCAGGAACCAAGAGGGCAAACTCCCGTTTTGCCCCCACTTTATATTGTAGCTTCACAACCTCTAATCCAATATACAAAGTAGGGAAGTCTCCAACCCAAAGTCACCTTCTGAGGCATGATTAGATTGCACCACCCCACATCAAAAAGGGTAGGAAAGTTTTAATCCCAAAACCAAGCCCCAGGCTACAAGGATTCCGCCTGCCTTTAGCCCACCCCAACACACATTAATATCACCTGGGCGACGACCTCCTCGTGTTATCTTTAACAAAGTGAGCATAATACATTTTATCTGCCCAACATGGATATTATAATACAGATTTTTTTTTTTTGAGACCCTGCTTATATTCTTTTGAGTGAACACCTACAAGTGAAATTGGTGAAACATATGTTAATTCTACTTTGAATTATTTGAGGAACCACCATGCTGTTTCCCAAGTGGCTATACCTTTTTAGATTTCCACTAACAATGTATAAGGGTTCTAATTTCTCCACATCCTTGCCAACATTTATTATTTTTTTTACAGTAGTTATCCTAGTGGTATTACATTGTTGTTTTAGTTTCCATTTCCCTAAAGATGAATGTGTTCAGTATCTTTTCAAATGCTTATCAGCACTTTGTATTTATTTGAAGAATGGCTGTTCAAGTCCTATGCCCATGTTTGAATGCTTTTTTGTTTCTTTTTGAGTTTTAGAAGTTGTCTATATTGGCCTTGGCCAGTTGGTTTAGCAGTAAAGTGTCGGCCTGGTATGTGGAAGTCTCAGGTTTGATTCCTGGTCAAGGCACGAAGGAGACAGTGACCATTTGCTTCCCCCTTACACTTCCTCTATCTCTCACTCTCTCTTTTCCCCTCTGTAAAGCCAGTAGCCATGGACACCATCACAGCCACCTGGCCCATGCAGGTTTGCATTTGATTCAGACAGATGGTAGTGAAACAACGGAGCCAAGAACTGGCGGGCCATTATCTTTAATCCTAACTCACACTCGGTGGGCAAGAAATACACACAGTTTGAAAACACTTCCCTTTCCATTCAGGGCTCCCAAACCCATTGACTTATCTGAGTTTCCTAGAATCAAAGGTATCTACCTCACCAGCCTTATTCACCTCCGTTCCCCATCTCCTTCTCTCTGCACAAACTCTACACAAATTGGCTTCTCCTTCAGAACTCCGCCATCTTAGCTGCTTCTCCTCTCCTCCACGTGGCCTTTCTCTGCCCTGTTTTATAGTGTAGAAATCCAAACCTTTAAGCCAATATACAAATAAGAACGTCTCTGATACAAAGTCACTTATCTGAGGCATAAACGGGATTCCTCATAAGAGTGCACCACCCCGCATCATGCAACAGTCAAGGGTGTGGGGAAATGCTTAGCTTTGAAAAGATCTTAGTATTAAAAGGGTGGAAAAGACTTAGTCTTAAAACCAAGCCTTAGGCTATAATGACTTTGCCGTCTTACAGCCTGTCTCCCACACCCAGTGCAAACTATAAGGGAGCAAACATATACATCATATTTGCAAACTTATTTGACCCACACCCTCCCACAGATGTGGCTTGAATGGTTTGGGCAAAGTTGTCCCTGGGCACTGAGAATAACTCCTTGGCCTTGGCCTCAGGTGCTAAAATAGCTCAGTTGCTGAACAATGTAGTTATGGCCGAACTGGGCAGAGGATTGTCTGGAAGGGCTTGCCCAGGTGGATACTGGTCGGGTTGCATGCAGCAGTTTATCTCTGCCTCCCGCCTTCTCACTTAATAAAAAAAAAAGAAGTTGTCTATATAGTTTATAATTAATTATATCTATAATCAATCCCCTAGATATATAGTACTCAGATAAATGATTTGCAAATATTTTCAACCATTCTCTAGCTTACATTTTGCTCTGTTGATAGTTTTTTATATATAATTTTTAAAAAATATTTTTATGAATTTATCTGTTTTTCCTCTTGTGTCATACCTATGTCTTTTGTGTCATGTACAAGAAATCATTGCTAATCCAGTGTCATGAAGCTTTAGGCTATGGATCTATTTTGAATTAGTTTTTGTACATCATATTAGGTAAGGATACAACTTTACTATTATGCATGTGGATATCCAGTTTTCCCAGCACTATTTGCTGAAAAGATTTTCCTTTCCCTAATTGTTTTTTTTTTTTTTCTTTCTTTCTGTAGTTGGAAACAGAGAGGCAGTCAGACAGACTCCCGCATGCCGCATGCACCCGACCGGGATCTACCCGGCATGCCCACCAGGGGGCGATGCTCTGCCCATCTGGGGCATTGCTCTGCTGTGACCAGAGTCAATCTAGTGCCTGAGGCAGAGGTCATGGAGCCATCCTCAGCGCCCAGGCAAACTTTGCTTCAATGGAGCCTTGGCTACGGCATGGGAAGAGAGAGACAGAGAAGGAGAGGGGGAGGGGTGGAGAAGCAGATGAGCACTTCTCCTGTGTGCCCTGGCCAGGAATCGAACCCGGGACTCCTGCATGCCAGACTGATGCTCTACCACTGAGGCAACTGGCCAGGACCCCTAATTGTTTTTCTTGTTGAAAATCATTTGAGAATATATGCAAGAGTTTGTTTCTGGGCCCACTATTCTAATACGTTTATGTCTATGTTTGTATTTATACTAGTGATATATTGTTTTGATTACTGTAACTTTGTAGTACAGTTTGAAAACAGGACTGCTCTAGTTTTGTTATTCTATTTCACGATCCTTTTGTTTATTCATGATCCCCTGCTCCTGGTAACCACTGCACTGTATCTAGATCCATGAGTCTCAGTTTTTTGTTTTTTTTTTTTTAATTTTTATTTATTTATTTATTTTTTACAGAGACAGAGAGTGAGTCAGAAAGAGGGATAGACAGGGACAGACAGACAGGAACAGAGAGAGATGAGAAGCATCAATCATTAGTTTTTCATTGCGCATTGCAACACCTTAGTTGTTCATTGATTGCTTTCTCACATGTGCCTTGACCGTGGGCCTTCAGCAGACTGAACAACCCCTTGCTGGAGCCAGCGACCTTGGGTCCAAGCTAGTGAGCCTCGCTCAAACCAGATGAGCCCGCACTCAAGCTGGCGACCTCGGGGTCTCGAACCTGGGTCCTTCCGCATCCCAGTCCGACGCTCTATCCACTGCGCCACCACCAGGCCAGGCGAGTCTCAGTTTTATGTCCCACCTATGTATGGAATCATACAGTTCTTAGCTTTTCCTGGTTTACTTATTTCACTCAATATAATATTATCAAGGTCCATCCATATTGTTGTAAATAATACTATGTTATCATTTTGTATGGCTGAGTAGTATTGCACTGTATATATGTACCACATCTTCTTTATCTAATCTTCTATTTTAAAGCATTTTGGTTGTTTCCATGTCTTGGCCACCATGAACAATGTTGTGATAAACATGAGGGTGCATGTTTCTTTACAAATCAATGTTTTTGAGTTTTGGAGGTATATACCCAGTAGAGGGATTACTTAAGAGTATTTCTTTTTAATTTCTACTAATTTGTGAATTTTAGTTTTTTCCTCTCTCTCTCTCTCTTTCTCTCTCTCTCTCCTTCTCCTTCCTTCCTTCCTTCCTTCCTTCCTTCCTTCCTTCCTTCCTTCCTTCCTTCCTTCCTTCCTCCCTCCCTCCCTTCCTTTCCTTCTTTCCTTCCTTCCTTCCTTCCTTCCTTCCTTCCTTCCTTCCTTCCTTCCTTCCTTCTTCCCTCCCTCCCTTCTTTACTTCCTCCCTCCCTCCCTCCCTCCTCCCTCCCTCCCTCCCTCCCTCCCTCCCTCCCTCCTCCCTCCCTCCCTCCCTCCCTCCCCCCTCCATCCCTCCCTCCCTCTCTCCTTCCTTCCTTCCTTCCTTCCTTCCTTCCTTCCTTCCTTCCTTCCTTCCTTCCTTTCTCTCTCTCTCTCTCTCTCTCTCTCTCTTTTTAGAGTAAGAGAGATACAGAGACAGGCTCTTGTATGCATCCAGACTGGAATCTACTAGGAAACCTGGTTTGGGGCTGACACTCTGCCCATCTGGGGCTGATGCTCTGCACATCTGGGGCTGCTCACAACGGAGCTATATTTTTAGCACCTGAGGTGAGGCTCCATGAAGCCATCCTCAGCACCTGGGACTGACATGCTTAAATCAATCGAGCTATGGCTGCAGGAAGGGAAGAGAGAGTAAAGGGGAAGAGGATGGGGTGGAGAAGCAGATGGTTGCCTTTCCTGTGTGCCTTGCCTTGGACTAGAACCTGGGACTTCCATATGGTGGGTTGATGCTCTACCACAAAGCCAACTGGCCAGGGCACAGTTTCTCTGTTATTGATTTCTCACTTTCTCCCATTGTGGTTGAAGAAGATACATTTTGTGATATATATCTTTTAAAACCTATTTAGGCAATTTATGGCCTAACATATTGTCTATTTTGGAAAATGTTCAATGTGCACTTGAGAAGAATGTGTATACTGTTATTATTTGGTAAAGAGTTCTGTATATATCTGTTATATTTAGTTGATTTTTAAATTTTTTTTTTTTTTAAAGAGAGAGAGTGTCAGAGAGAGAGGGATAGATAGGGACAGAGAGATGGGAATGGAGACAGATAAACATCAATTTTTCATTGTGGCACTTCAGTTGTTCATTGATTGTTTTTTCTCATATGTGCTTTGATGGTGGGGCTACAGCAGACTGAGTAACTCCTTGCTAAAGCAAGCAACCTTGGGTCCAAGCTGGTGAGCTTTGCTCAAACTTAATGAGCCCGCACTCAAGCTGGCGACCTTGAGGTCTCGAACCTGGGTCCTCCGCATCCCAGTCCGACGCTCTATCCACTGTGCCACCGCCTAGTCAGGCTAGTTGATTTATTATAGTGCTCAAGCCTTCTGCTTTCTTACTTATCTTGTATGCTTGCTCTACTCATTATTGCAAGAAAAGTATTGAAGTCTCCCAGTACCATTGTAGAACATTTTATTTCTTTTTTAAATTCTGTCCGTTTTTGCTTCATATGTTTTGATGGTCTGTTACTAGGTCTGTAAGTGTTCATAATTATATCTTCTTGACATACTGTTTGTTTTATTAACATATAATGACATTCTTTGTCACTTGAAACCTTTTTTGATTTTATAGCTTATTTTCTTTGATATTAAAATAGTCTTCCCTGATCACTACTGGTCACTATTTGAATGGAATATTGTTGTCTACTTCTCATGGTCAAAATATTTGTGTCTTTGAACACAAAATCAGTCTATAGTGGGAGGCATATAGTTAGACGATGGTTTCTAAAACTTTCTTCCAATCTCTTTCTTTTATTAGAGAGCTTAATACATTTATATTTAATTATTAATAAGAAAGTTCCTAACTGCTGTCATTTTGTTGTTTGTTTTCTATGTAACATAACTCTTTTGTCTCTCATTTGCTGCTAGTACTTTGTGATTAGTTTTTATTGTTGTTGTTTTGTAGTGAAATATTTAAATTACTTTCTTATTTCCTTTTGTCCATAATCTTTACCTATTTCTTATGGTTACTATGTGCAGTACATTTAATATCCTATACTTATAACAACCTAATATAAATTCATACTAATGTAACTTTAATATCATACAAAATTTTTTCTCTTTTAATGGCTCCATCTTCACCCCTTTCAGTTATCTCACAAATTTACATTTTTGTTATGTGTCCAAAAACATAAAACAATATAGTTTTAATGCATTAAGCTCTTAAATTGTATAGAAAACAAAATGTGAAGTTATAAACCAAAGTTACAATAATACTAGATTTGACATTAATAGTTTTTTTTATGTTTATTTTATTGATTTAGAAAGAGGAAGGGAGGAAGCATATGATTGACAAGAACATCTGTTCCTGGATGTATTCTGACTGAGGATCAAACTGGAAACCTCTACACGTTGGAACAATGCTCTAATTAACCAAGCTATCCAGCCAGGGCAGTAATAGTTGTTGTTTTTTTTTTTAATGTATTTTTAAAAAGGTATTACATTTCTAAAGTTTATTACATATACATTTTAACAAAAAATGTATTTTTAAATTAATTAATTAATTTATTATTATTAAATTTAATGCAGTGACATTGATAAATCAGGGTTCATATGTTGAGAGAAAACATCTTCACATTATTATGGCATTTGATTATGCTGTATACCCCACACCCAAAGTCAAATTGTCTTCCATCACCTTCTATCTGGTTTTCTATGTGCCCCTCCCCTCTCCCTACCCCCTCTCTCTCCCTCCTTGCCAGATTCACCCTCCCCACCCCGTTACTACCACATTCTTATCCATTTCTCTGAGTCTCATTTTTACATCCCATCTATGTATGGATTCATATAGTTCTTAGTTTTTTCTGATTTACTTATTTCACTCCGTATAATGTTATCAAGGTCCATCCATGTTATTGTAAATAATCTGATGTCATCATTTCTTATGGCTGAGTAGTATTCCATAGTATATAGGTACCAAAGCTTGTTTATCCATTCGTTCTCTGACGGACACTTGGGCTGTTTCCAGATCTTCGCAATTGTGAACATGCTGCCACAAACATGGGGGTGCATTTCTCCTTTTGGAGCAGGTCTATGGTGTTCTTGGGGTATATTCCTAAAAGTGGGATACCTGGGTCAAAAGGCAGTTCAATTTTCAATTTTTTGAGGAATATCCATACTGTTTTCCAGAGGCTGCACCAGTCTGCATTCCCACCAGCAGTGCAGGAGGGTTTCCTTTTCTCCACATCCTCGCCAGCACTTATTCTGTGTTGTTTTGTTGACGAGCGCCATTCTGACTGGTGTGAGGTGATATCTTATTTGGTTTAATTTGCATTTCTCTAATGATTAGTGATGTTAAGCATTTTTTCATATGTCTGTTGGCCATCTGTATGTCTTCTTTGGAGAAGTGTCTATTCATTTCTTTTTCCCATTTTTTGATCAGATTGTTTGTCTTCCTGGTGTTGAGATTTACAAGTTCTTTATAGATTTTGGTTATTAACCCCTTATCAGACGTATTGTCAAATATATTCTCCCATTGTGTAGTTTGTCTTTTTATTCTGTTCTTATTGTCTTTAGCTGTGCAAAAGCTTTTTAGTTTGATATATTCCCATTTGTTTATCCTGTCTTTTATTTCACTTCCCCGTGGAGATAAATCAGCAAATATGTTGCTCCGAGGAATGTCGGAGAGCTTACTGTCTATGTTTTCTTCTAAGACGATTATGGTTTCATGGCTTACATTTAAATCTTTTATCCATTTTGAGTTGATTTTTGTGAATGGTGTAAGCTGGTGATCTAGTTTCATGTTTTTGCAGGTAGCTGTCCAATTTTTCCATCACTATTTGTTGCAGAGGCTGTCTTTACTCCATTGTATGCTCTTACCTCATTTGTCAAATATCAGTTGTCCATAGAGCTGTGGGTTTACTTCTGGGTTCTCTGTTCTGTTCCATTGATCTATATGCCTGTTCTTATGCCAGTACCAGGCTGCTTTGAGTACAATGGCCTTGTAGTATAACTTGATATCAGGAAGTGTGATACCTGATATTCTTCTTTTTTAAGATTGCTGAGGCTATTTGTGTTCTTTTTTGGTTCCATATAAATTTTTGGAATATGTGATCTATATCTTTGAAGTATGTCATTGGTATTGCATTGAATTTATACATTGCCTTAGGTAATATAGACATTTAATGATGTTTATTCTTCCTAACAATGAGCACGGTATATGCTTCCACTTGTTTGTATCTTCCTTGATTTCTTTTATCAATGTTTTATAATTTTCCGAGTACAAGTCTTTAGTCTCCTTGGTTAAATTTACTCCTAGGTACTTTATTTTTTTGGTTGTAATAGTGAAGAGGATTGTTTCTTTAATTTCTCTTTCTGACTGGTCATTGTTGGTGTATAAAAATGCCTCTGATTTCTGAGTATTAATTTTATATCCTGCCACTTTGCTGAATTCATTTATCAGGTCCAGTAGTTTTTTGACTGAGACTGTAGGGTTTTCTATATACAATATCATATCATCTGCAAATAATGATACTTTTATTTCTTATTTTCCAACTTGAATGCCTTTTATTCCTTCTTCTTGTCTGATTGCTGTGGCTAGGACTTCCAGGACTATGTTGAATAAGAGTGGTGAAAGGGGGCACCCCTGCCTTGTTCCTGATCTTAAGGGAATTGCTTTTAATTTTTGCCCATTGAGTATAATGTTGGCTGTGGGTTTGTGGTAGATGGCTTTTATCATGTTGAGGTATGTTCCCTGTATTCCCACTTTGCTGAGAGTTTTGATCATGAATGGGTGCTGGATTTTATCAAATGCTTTTTCTGCATCTATTGAAATTATCATGTGGTTTTTCTCCATCCTTTTATTTATGTGATGAATCACATTGATTGATTTGCAAATATTGTACCAGCCTTGCTTCCCCAGAATAAATCCCACTTGATCATAATGTATGATGTTTTCCATATAGTGTTGGATCTGGTTTGCTAATATTTTGTTGAGTATTTTAGCATCTATATTCAGCAGGGATATTGGCCTATAATTTTCTTTCTTTGTGTTGTCTTTGCCTGGTTTTGGAATCAGAATTATGCTTGCCTCATAAATGGAGCTTGGAGTCTTCCTTCCTCTTGAATACTTTGAAATAGCTTGAGAAGGATAGGAGTTAGTTCTTCTTTGAACATTTGGTAGAATTCACTTGTGAAGCCATCAGGCCCCAGACTTTTCTTTGTTGGGAATTTTTTGATAACTGTTTCGACTCATTTGGTGTAATCGGTCTGTTTAGGTTTTCTGATTCTTCCAGATTGATTTTTGGAAAATTGTATGTTTCAAGGAATTTGTCCATTTCATCTAGGTTGTCTAGTTTTTTGGCATACAATTCTTCATAGTATTTTCTTACAATATTTTGTATTTCTGTTGTGTCAGTTGTTATTTCTCCACTCTCATTTCTAATTTTATTTATTTGAGTCCTCTCTTTTTCTTGGTGAGTCTGTTTAAGGGTTCATCGATCATGTTAACCTTTTCAAAGAACCAGCTCCTAGTTTCATCGATCCTCTGTATTGTTTCTTTAGCCTCTATGTCATTTATTTCTGCTCTGATCTTTACTATTTCCTTCCTTCTACTATATTTGGGCTTTACTTGCTGTTCTTTTTCTAGTTTTTTTAGATGCAGGGTTAAGTTGTTTATTTGAGCTTTTTCTAGTTTCTTTTTTTTCTTTCTTTTTTTTTTTTTTTTTGTATTTTTCTGAAGCTGGAAATGGGGAGAGACTGTCAGACAGACTCCCGCATGCACCCGACCGGGATCCACCTGGCACGCCCACCAGGGGTGACGCTCTGCACACTAGGGCGCGATGCTCTGCCCCTCCGGGGGTGTCACTCTGCCACGACCAGAGCCACTCTAGCGCTTGGGGCAGAGGCCAAGGAGCCATCCCCAGCGCCCGGGCCATCTTTGCTCCAATGGAGCCTTGGCTGTGGGAGGGGAAGAGAGAGACAGAGAGGAAGAAGGGGGGGGATGGAGAAGCAAATGGGCGCTTCTCCTATGTGCCCTGGCCGGGAATCGAACCCGGGTCCCCCACATGCCAGGCCAACGCTCTACCGCTGAGCCAACTGGCCAGGGCCTTTTTCTAGTTTCTTAATGTGTGCCTGTAGTGCTATGAAATTCCCTCTCAGGACTGCTTTTGCTGTGTCCCATAAATTTTCAGTTGTTGTATGCTCATTATGATTTGTTTCTAGGAATTTTTTTATTTCTTCTTTGATCTCATTCTTAATTCATTCATTATTTAACAACCTACTATTTATTTTCCATGTGTTTGAGAATTTTTTATATTTTCTGTTGTGGTTCATTTCTAGTTTCATGCCATTGTGGTCAGAGAAAGTTCTTGATATGATTTCAGATCTTCTTAAATTTGTTGAGACCACTTTTGTGCCCTAACATGTGGTCTATCCTAGAGAATGTACCATGAGCTCTTGTAAAGAATGTATATTCTGCTGCTTTAAGGTGAAAGGTTTTGAAGATATCTATTAAATCGAGTTGATCTAGTATGTCCTCTAAGTCTGCTTTTCTTTGTTAATTTTCTTTCTTGAGGATCTATCTAGTGATGTTAGTGGGGTATTGAAATCCCCTATTATTATAGTATTGCTGTTGATCTCACCGTTTATATCCATCAAAGCCTGCTTTATATATTTAAGTGCTCCTATATTAGGTGCATAGATATTTATAATAGTTATATCTTCCTGTTGGATTATGCCCCTTATCATTATGTAGTGGCCTTCTTTATCTCTTACTATATCCTTTCTTTTTAAGTCCATTTTGTCTGATATAAGTATTGCTAACCCAGCTTTTTTTTCATTTCCATTTGCATGAAATGTTTTTTTCCATCCTTTTACCTTCAATCTATGTGTATCTTTTGTTTTAAGGTGTGTCTCTTGTAGACAGCATATGTATGGGTCCTGTTTTCTTATTCATGCAGCTACCCTATGCCTTTTTATTGGATCACTTAATGCATTTACATTTAAGGTTATTATTGATATGTAGTTGTTTATTGCCATTTTATTCTTTTAAACTGTATTCCTCTTTTGCTATATTCTTTTTCTCCTTTGATCTGTTTACAACAGGCCCCTTAGCATTTCTTGCAGCCTTAGTTTGGTTATAGTGAATTCCTTGAGTTTTTTTTGGTCTGAAAAGCTTTTTATTTCTCCTTCAATTTTAAATGATAGCCTTGCTGGATAAAGTAGTCTTGGTTGTAGGCTCTTGTTCTGCATTACTTTGAATATTTCCTGCCATTCCCTTCTGGCCTCAAGTGTTTCTGTTGAGAAGTTTTAAGTCATCCTTATGGCGGCTCTTTGTAGGTGATAATCTTTTTTTCTCTAGCAGCTTTTAATATTTTCTCTTTATCACTTAGCTTTGGTATTTTAATTATGATGTGTCTTGGTGTAGGTTTCTTTGAGTTTCTCTTTAATGGAGTTCTCTGTGCTTCTTGAAGTTGTGAGAGTTTCTCCTGCATAATTTAGGGAAGTTTTCATCTATGATATGTTTGAACCAGATCTTTATCCCTTGTTCTTTCTCTTCTTCTTCAGGAACCCCTATGATGAGGATGTTATTTCTCTTCATGTTGTCACAGAGCTCTCTAAGCATTTCCTCAGACTTTCTGAGTTTCTTTTCTTTTTTCTGTCTGCTTTCTTGCCTTCATTCAAGTTGTCCTCCAACTTGCTGATTCGATCCTCAGCTCTATCCATACTATTTTTATTCCTTCAATTGTGTCTTCATTTCTGATATTGTATTTGTCATCTCCAACTGATTCTTTTTTAATATTTCAATATCCTTTTTTATACTTGCTATTTTTTTATTTAGGTGTTTGTAATGACCATCCATTGTTGTTCTAAGATCCCTAAGCATTCTTACAATCATTATTTTGAACTCCACATCCTGAATTTTGATTATTTCCATATCACTCAGTTCATCTCCTGAAGGTTTCTCTTGTGGTTTCATTTGGATTGAACTTCTTTGTCTTCTAATTATGTCTCTGTTTGGGTGTTTTCTTTGTAGAGGTGGTTGAGTCTAAGCTTGGTGTTGTCTACCTCCAGTTTTTTCAATTGTGTTATTTCTAGGTCTTCTTGGGTTGGCATCAGCTATTATTTGTAATCCACTTTCGGATTTGGGCTGCTTTGAAATCTTGATTTGTTTTTCTTAACATGTAATAGTCTTATTTACTGATCTCAGCAGGGGGCTTTCTTGAAACTATCCAGGAATGTGATGGGTGTAACCTGAGACTCTGAAGGCCTCTTTTACCTTCTAGTTAATCTTTCTGGGGGCAGGGTGTTTTCTCAGCTTCAGTAGGGGGAGGTGTGTCTCAGATCTCTATGGAGATTGAGTTACTGCCCCTCCTCCCCACTTCTTGTTTTCAGGTGTGTCTTGTTGTGCTGACTGGAACTGGAGAGATGTCTGCAGATCTGTGATCCAGAAGTAATTAGTCTTGTTTTGTGGAAGGATCAGTCCCTCCCCCAGCTATGGCCACCTCCAGCACTGAATGAGTCAGCTTTTTAGGTTGTCCTCTGCATTTCTCTGCCCTTCCCCATCTGTCCCTCTCTCCCCTTTCCACTGGGAATATAAACCGGTCCTTTCAACACACCTTACTCCCTGGTCGCCAGGCAAGTGGCTGTGAGCAGTATTTTCTGCTCTTTTCCCTGGAATGAGAGCCCCTCTGGGCTCTCAGCTTCACCCTCCCCTCCGTTCCTATAAGCAGGGGAGATTCAGGTGCTCCATACCAGGTTTGTTGTGGCTTCTTCTTTGCTCCATGGTTTTTGAGAGCTGTTCTTGTAGTCCAGAGTTGGTTTTTCACACTGATTGTTCCTAATTTGATTTGTATTCCAGTTTGGTTGTGAGAGCTCAGCATGTGTGCATCTGCCTGCTCTACTGCCATCTTCAGGTCCTCCTGAAATTTTCATTTTTCAACAAAAAATGTATTATATAAACATATTATATATACATTAATTTTAAATGTATAATTTCAGATTTAAATGATTTAAATATCTTAAATCACATAGAAAATAAAAGTAGAGATATACACAGTTGTTATAATAATACTAGCTTTTATAATTGCAATATATTTACATTTACGGAAAGTTTTATTTCTTTATACGTCTTCAGGTTACTTCAAGTTACTGTCCTTTCATTTCAATCTCCATGATCATATTAGCAGTTTTTGCAGGGTCAATCTAGTGGTAAAAACTCTCAGCCTTTGTTTATCTGGGAATGTCTTGATTTCTTTCTCACTTTTGAAGAATAGTTTGCTATATATATGATTCTTGGTTGACAGAGTTTTTATTTCTTTTAACACTTTGAATATATATCAGTTCACTTACTAGTGGACTCTGTTGAGCAGATAAGATATATTATGCTCACTTTGTTAAAGATGGTGCTGCCCACATGGAAGCCTATCTCCCAGGTGATGATATTAGTTGCCCTTATGCTTGGAATAGGCGTAATTATATTAATATGTGTTGGGGGCGGGCTGAGGGCAGGCAGGATTCTTGTAGCTTGGGGCTTGGTTTTGGGATTAAGCCTTTTCCACCCTTTTTGATGTGGGGTGGTACACTCACATGAGGAATTCCATTATGCCTCAGATGAGTGACTTTGTATCAGAAAGTTTCTCGTTTGTATATTGGATTAAAGGTTTTTTGTTTCTATACTATAAAGTGGGGCAGACCAGAAGCTTGCTCTCTCTTAGTTTCTGAGATTAGCATTAGAGAGCAGAGAGCAGAGAAAGGCCATGTGGAGGAGGCCAGGAAAAGCAGCCAAGATGGTGGAGTGCTGAAAGAGAAGCCAGTTAGTGCAAAGTTTGTGCAGAGAGAAGGAGATGGGGAACAGAGGGGAATAAGTCTGGAGAGCTAGAAACTTTTGATTTTAGGAAACTCGGAAAAGTCAGTAGCTTTGTGAGCACTGAATGAGTAGGTTTTGGAGCCCAGTATGTGTTTTTACTTGCCTGCTGGTTGCCAAGCTAGGATTAAAGCTAATGGCCCACCAGTTCTTGGCTCTGTTGTTTCATTACCGTCTGTCCGAATCCTATGGGAACCTGCATGGGCCAGGTGCCTGTGATGGTGGCCTTGGCTACTAGCCTTACAGACTCCAAAGATTCTGCTGAGATATTTATACTTATTGAGGAGCTCTTGTATGTGATAAATTGCTTCTCTCTTGTTACTTTCAGAACTGTCTTTATTTTTGTACTGTGATTATTAAAAATCTCAGTGTGGATCTTTGAGTTCATCCTTTTTAGGGTTCATTGAGTTTCTTGGATAATTATATTTATCATATTTGAGAAGGTGTCAACCATTATTTTTTCAAATTGTCTTTTTGATACTTTTTCTCTTTTCTGGAATTCCTATAATGCATAAGTTCATCCACTTGTGATGGTGTTCCATAGGTTCACTTCTCTGCAATATTTATTTCTGTCTGTTCAATAATTTCCATAGTCCTATCATATCAAGTTTATTGACTCTTTCTTCTGCCTGCTCAACTATGCTGTTGGGCAGATAAAATATATTATGCTCACTTTGTTAAAGATTGTGCTGCCCACATGGAAGCCCATCACCCAGGTGATATTAGTTGCCCTTCTTCTTGGAATGGGCGTGCTTATATTAATGTATGTTGGGGGCAGGCTGTAAGCAGGCAGGATCCTTGTAGCCTGAGGCTTGGTTTTAGGACTAAGCCTTTCCTACCCTTTTTGATGTAGGGTGGTGCACTCTCATGAGGAATCCCATTATGCCTCAGATAAGTGACTTTGTATCAGAGACTTCCTTGTTTGTATATTGGATTAAAGATTTTGGTTTCTACACTATAAAGTGGGGCAGACTGGTAGGTTGCTCTCTCTCAGTTCCTGAAATTAGCATTAGAGAGGAGAGCAGAGAAAGGCCATGTGGAGGAGAGGAGAAGCATCCAAGATGGTGGAGTGTTGAAGGAGAAGCCAGTTTGTGCAGAGAGGAAATGAGGAACAGAGGTGAATGAGACTGGTGAGGTTAGAATCCTTTGATTCTAGGAAACTCGGATAAGTCAGTGGTTTTGTGAGCACTGAGTGAGTGGGTTTTGGAGCCCAGTGTGTGTTTTTACTTGCCCGCCGGGTGCAAGCTAGGATTAAAGCTAATGGCCCACCAGTTCTTGGCTCCGTTGTTTCATCACCATCTGTCCGAATCTAATGCAATCTGCATGGGCCAGGCAGCTGTGGTGGTGGCTGTAGCTACTGGCTTTACATATGCCATTGATAGTCCTCTAATAATTTTGTATTTCAGTTGTACTTTATTAGTTTCAGAATTTTTTTCCTTTGTTTTATTTTTAGGTTATTGTAAAGCCAGAAGCCAGGGCCAGGGCCACTATCAGAGCAGCCCAGCCCTTGCAGGTTTGCATTGAATTCGGACAGTCGGTAAAGAAACAACAGAGCCACAAACTGGTGGGCCATAGTCTTTAATTCTAGCTTGCACCCGGCGGGCAAGTAAAAACACACACTGGGCTCCAAAACCCACTCACATTCAGGGCTCACAAAGCCACTGACTTATCCGAGTTTCCTAGAATCAAAGGTTTCTAGCTCACCAGCCTTATTCTCCTCAGTTCCCCATCTCCTTCCTTCTCCCTACACAAACTGCATCTCACTCAGCACTCCGCCATCTTGGCTGCTTCTCCTGGCCACATGGCCTCTTTCTGCTCTCTGCTCTGCTCCCTCTGCTCTCTCATGCTAATCATCCCAGGAACCAAGAGAGCAAGCTCCCGCTCCATCCCCATTTTATAGTGTAGAAATCCAAACCCTTAATCCAATATACAAAATAGGGAAGTCTCTAATACAAAGTCACTTCTCTGAGGCATGATTGGATTGTACCACCCCACATCAAAATGGGTGGGAAAGGCTTAATCCCAAAACCAAGCCCCAGGCTACAACGATCCCCAACACACATTAATATCACCTGGGCTATGGCCTCACGTGGGCAGCACCATCTTTAACAAAGTGAGCATAATACATTTTATCTGCCCAACAGTTATCTATCTATTGATATTTTTATTTTGTGCATGCATTGTTTTCTTGATTTTCTCCATGTATTCCTCTTGTTCCTTAAGCATTTTTAGGACAGTTTATGTAGCCTTTGTGTGGTGGAGTCACCATTAGGTCTTTGGGAACAGTTTATCATGTTTTTTTTTTTATTTAAATTTGTTGTAGTCTTCTGTTTCTTTGTATGCCTTATGCTTTTTTGTAGTTTAAATAGAATATTTTAATAGATAATGTGGTTACTCTGGATATCATATTTTTCTTCTTCCCCAGGGTTCTTTGTTTTCTGTTCTTTCTTTCTCTTTGATTATAGGCTGTCTTTGTGTTAAGGGTCAGAATGAAATATAATCTTAAGGTCTCTTCACATCACTGTGAGCCCACACCTTCCCCTGAGCATGTGTGTTGACTCTTTAATTTCTCTCATATATGTAGTTGCTTTTGAATAGTCAAATCTTTAGTCTCTAGCTCCCAAAAGGGAGGAAAGAGTAAAATAAAGGTGGTGGGGGAAGACTCTCTCTTTAAATCTCCTGGAAGTCACTTCAGCCTTAAGGGTAGGGGCTTACAGCAATGGGGAGTGGTACAACAACAATGGTCTTCACTCTTTGTTTACACTACTGAGATAAGAAGCAACAATCAGTAATCAAAGCACAGATCCTTGATATTCAGAGGACAGTGTCTTTTTTGTCCACCCTGGCTCCAGCAAGCCCTGTGTAAGGTTCTCTGGGAACACAGACACAGTTACCTGACATGAGATTGAGGGCAAGAAAGAGGTAGCTGCTACTATGCCAAGAATTAAAATAGACTAAACTTGTGTTTCATCATCCAATGGTTCCTCTTGAAGTTGCAAGCCTATTTAGGCCCCAGAGTTACAAATAGTTACATCAGATGGATTCTGCTAGTTGCAATCGATTCCTGAGTGAGAAGACAGATTTCTGATGCTTCCTACTCTGACTTCTTTCCAGAATTTTCTACAATCAATTTTAACAGATACAGTACCCATAATTATGATAATTGCTGTGTGATCAGCTTTAGTGTGAGAATGGCAGAGGCAATTAACCCTGATCAGACGGGAGGAAACAACATTGCATTTGTAGGAAATTATATAATTTGGGTTTATTGTAAATGTAAACACATGTTAAAAAATTATTTCTTTATCTAAATGCTGGAACTTTGTTTTCCTTCCAGAAATGTATTTATAACCATGACTCCCATTTAGTGTAAGGTTTATATTGATATATTAGGGGGGAAGGGGGAGGTATCTCTTTAAGCTACTTAAACTAGCTCAAGATTCTGATAAAACTTCAACCTGGCCTCCTAAATTTCATAGCTGTGAATAAATACTCAAAATTTGGATAAAAAGTTCCCAATTTTTAATACTTTTTAAAGCCTTATTTTCATAATTTGATTAAATAAGATGACTTCTGTATTGAAATAGATCTTTAATGTTAAATTATATATCAAGCTAACAGTAAAAGAAAAAAAGAAATGACCTTATTTTAAAGCTTATATTTTCAATATTTACTTTACAATTTTTCGGCTTCCAGGAACCAACATTTCTATTAAGAAAAGAAAGGGGCCCTGGCTGGTTGGCTGAGCAGTAGAGCGTCGGCCTGGCATGCAGGGGACCCGGGTTCGATTCCCGGCCAGGGCACATAGGAGAAGCGCCCATTTGCTTCTCCACCCCCCCCCCCCCCTCCTTCCTCTCTGTCTCTCTCTTCCCCTCCCGCAGCCAAGGCTCCATTGGAGCAAAGATGGCCCGGGCGCTGGGGATGGCTCCTTGGCCTCTGCCCCAGGCACTAGAGTGGCTCTGGTCGCGGCAGAGCAACGCCCCGGAAGGGCAGAGCATCGCCCCTGGTGGGTGTGCCGGGTGGATCCCGGTTGGGCGCATGCGGGAGTCTGTCTGACTGTCTCTCCCCATTTCCAATTTCAGAAAAATACAAAAAAAAAAAAAAAAAAAAAAAAAGAAAGAAAGAAAAAGAAGAAAAGAAAGGAATAGTTTTGTATATATGTATTTTTATCAATAATCCAAACTTTTGACACTTTTAGATGAACTCTGACAACTCAGTCATTTACTCTATAAAAGCTTAAAAACAGGAAATGCAGTATCTCTGGCTGTCAGTCATCAGAATTAGGATTCAAATCCATAAGTAGCTGCTGTGAGAACCTATAGACCAGGACACACTTTAAAGAGTTAGGAGATAGGAATCATTATTCTACTTTAATTACCCTTAGGAGACTAAAGACAGCAGCAGAACAATCCACTTAATTTGAATGCATAGATGTGAAGAGGAGAACATAGTAGTTCTCCTGGCACTGAGAAAAAAATCTCTGGAAGGTCCAAGTCTAGCTCTAATATAATAACCTTGGTTTAAAAATATGGTAAATAAATAAAAGTTAATTACTATTTAATTTATCAGCAAATTTCAAAGTGTGGTCCATAGACTACCTTATTGGAGTGCCAAACAATATGAACCCATAGAGAACCACACCAAGACATATTGTAATGAAAATGGATAAAATTAAGGGTAAAGAAATCATATTAAATGTTGTATGAATAAAAAAAAAATAAGTTTCATACAAGGAAAATCCCATAAGGCTATTAGCAGATTTCTCAGAGCAACGTTACAGGCCAGAATAAAGTGGCAGGAGATATTTAAATTACTGAAAGAAAAGAATCTACAACCTAGAATACATTATCTAGCAAGGTTATCATTTTGAATTGAGGAAGAGATACAGTGTTTCCCAGACAAACAAAAACTAAAGGAGTTCACAACAGTACAAAAGACTTACAAGAAATGTTATAGGGCTTCTTTATGAGTACAAGAAATGGTCATAACCACAAATAAGAAAATATAGGAAAGACAAAAAATCTTACTGGTATACACAAATATTTATTAATCAGTGAATAAACTATTTAAAATGCTTATGGTAGGTCAAAATACAACAGTGACAACACTAACTATAACTACAATGAAAAATAAAGAGACATACAAATAAAGTATAGAACATGACATCAAAAACAGCTGGGAGTAGCCCTGGCTGGTTGGCTCAGCGGTAGAGCGTCGGCCTAGCGTGCGGAGGACCCGGGTTCGATTCCCGGCCAGGGCACACAGGAGAAGCGCCCATTTGCTTCTCCACCCCTCCGCCACACTTTCCTCTCTGTCTCTCTCTTCCCCTCCTGCAACCAAGGCTCCATTGGAGCAAAGATGGCCCGGGCGCTGGGGATGGCTCTGTGGCCTCTGCCTCAGGCGCTAGAGTAGCTCTGGTCATAACATGGCGACGCCCAGGATGGGCAGAGCATCGCCCCCTGGTGGGCAGAGCGTCGCCCCATGGTGGGCGTGCCGGGTGGATCCCGGTCGGGCGCATGCGGGAGTCTGTCTGACTGTCTCTCCCTGTTTCCAGCTTCAGAAAAATGAAAAAACAAACAAACAAAAAAACAGCTGGGAGTAAAAATGCAGTGCTTTTGGAAAGCAACTGAATTTAAATGGTCATCAGCTTAAAGAGAGTGATATATATATATATATATATATATATATAGAGAGAGAGAGAGAGAGAGAGAGAGAGATATGTCTGAACCTCATAATAACCATAAATCAAAAACATACAAAAATACCCAAAGAATTGAAGAAAAAATAATCTATTCAGAACACTAAAGAAAACCAACAAATCAAAGGGGTAAGAGAAGAAAAAAAACAGCAAAGAATAAAAAAAAAAACAATTAAGAAAATGGTAATACACACATACCTATCAATAATTACTCTAAATGTAAATAGACTAAATGTTGCGATCAAAAGACATAGGTGGAAGAATGGATAATAACACGAGCCATCTATATGCCTTAAATGAAATTTACTTTAGATTGAAAGAGACACACAATCTAAAAGTGAAGAGACAATAAATTATATTCCATGCAAATAGAAATGAAAAGAAAGCTGGAATAACAATACTCATATAAGACAAAATAGACTTCAAGACAAAGAATGTCAAAAGACACAAATTTTAAGGGAGTCACAAAAAAACAGACACATAGATCAATAGAACCAAATAGAGAGCCCAGAAATCAATCCTTGCTTGTATGGTCAATTAACCTACTACAAAAGAGGTAAAAATATATAATGACATAACCAACAATCTCTTCAACAATTGGTGGGGGAAGCTGGACAGATACAAGCAAATAAAAAACTGGAGAAGTCTCTTATATTATATACAAAAATGAAGTCAAAATGGATTAAATACTTAAATGTAAGGCCTGAAACTATAAAACTAGGAAAAAATAAAAGTAGTAAAGTATTTGATATTTCAGTAGTATCTTTATGGATGCATACTCATGAGCAAGGGAAATAAAAGGAAAAATGAACAAATAGGACTTCGTGGAACTGAAAAACTTTGGCAGAGCAAAGAAAACCATCAACAAAATGAAAAAACTACCTACTGAAGGGGAGAATATATTCGCAAAAGATATATCTGATAAGGGACTGATATCTAAAATGGATAAAAAATTTATACAAATAAATAACAAAAAAGTGAACAATTTAATTGAAAAATGTGAAAGAGCATGACCAGATGAAGGTGCAGTGGATAAAGCATCAGACTGGGAAGCAGAGCACCCAGGGTCGAAACCCTGAGGTTGCTGGATTGAGTGTGAGCTCATACCAGTTTGAGCAAGGGTTCACTAGCTTGAAAACGGGATAATAGACATGACCCTATTGTCACTGGCTTGAGCCCAAAAGTCACTGGCTTGAGGTCCAAGTTTGCTGACTTGAGCCCAAGGTCGCTGGCTTGAACAAGCGGTCATTAGGTCTGCTGTAGCCCCCTGGTCAAGGCACATATGAGAAAGCAATCACTGAATGACTACTAAAGAATTACAACAAAGAATTGATGTTTTTCATCTCTTGTCCTTCCTGTCTGTCTGTCCCTATCTGTACCTCTCTCTGTCTCTCTCTCTGTCACAAAAAAAAAAAAAGAAAAAGGAAAATTATTATGACATGATATACCAAACAACTCAGCAATTCTGTGATAAGGTGCTAAGGAACTGTAAAATTTAGCAGTAGCAACGCCATTTTAAAGAGGAAAAGTCAGTCCTCTTACCCCCTCCTTTCTGTGGAGAAAGAAAAGAGAAGAATGAAGGAGGAAGGGCTTGCAAGGGCAATTGAATCATCTAGTCATAGCTAATTCTGATAATTCTCTGAAAGGGTTCCTGGGGCCACTTGCCACACAGATGATAAAACTTATTTGAAAACCCTTTTCTCTTCTCCTTTCTTAAAATCCTTTAGAAAACAATGTTTCTGTACCTTAGTCAAGAAATCCTATACTCGGACTCACACTAAAGTCATGAGAGTGATGAATACCTCTGGATAAAGGGATCATGATACCCTCCTTACCCACCCCAATCAGTATGTGATTTTGTCTATAAAAGCAGGCCTCAGAACTATAGGGGGGGGGGGCTGCAGGATTTGGGTTTGTCTTACCCCCCTTAGTCGCCGGCCAATAAACTCCTCAAAAATTTATCTGGACTTGGTGTCTTTGCGGAACTTACTGGCCACTTTACAACATCTGGAGGCCCCAGCGAGATGCTGGTGCTCTGTGTCACAGGTTGAGACACCCAGACCATTCGGCCTTTCTGGGAGGTTGCCTGTCCCCACCGGATTTCTAGGAGAGGTGCCCCCTGAGATGTTCCAGGGTTCCAGTTATTCTGTGGGTCTCAGACATCTTGGCAGATACCACTGGTCCCTAAAATTCGGTGATTTGGCAGAGAAATTGAGGAGTGTAAATTCTAACCTCTAGAGGTAAGAAAAGCAGAACTTTTACTCTAATATATTCTGGTTTTCTGGGACTAGTCAATCTGGAACTGTTGTGACTGAGGATCGGATGTGATCAGACTCATGCCATGGTAAGATGACCAATCATCTTCCTTTAGGGAGGACAGTCTTTCTTTTGTAAGTTCTGTCCTCCCTCAATAAGTGTCCTCCTTTTTGACTTTGAAACATGTAGGTTAAATAAGTTTATAAATATGATGTCTATGAATGCTTGCTTTTAGTTTGCATGGGGTGTGGGAGACAGATTGTAAACTGGCAAAGTCATTAATAACCTAAGGCTTAATTTTAAGACTAAGACTTTCCCACCCTTTTAATATTAAGATCTTCTCAACACTAAGCTTTTCCCCACACCTTTATTGTTGCATGATGTGGTTGGTGCACTACTGTGATGAATTTCATTTATGCCTCAGATAAGAGGCTTTGTATCAAGACTTCCTTATTTGTATACTGGCTTAAAAGATTCTGATTTCTACACTATAAAATGGGGCAGACTGGGGGCTTGCTGTTTCTCAGTTCCTGAAATTAACATTGCAGAGGAGAAGCAGCCAAGATAGTGGAGTGCTGAAGGAGAAGCCAGTTTGTGCAGAGAGAAGGAGATGGGCAACAGAGGTGAATAAGACTGATGAGGTAGATACCTTTGAATTCTAGGAAACTTGGATAAATCAGTGGCTTTGGGAGCCCTGAATGGAAACAGAAGTGTTTTCCCACTGTGTGTATTTCTTGCTCACCGGGTGTGAGCTAGGATTAAAGTCAATGGCCCACCAGCTCTTGGCTCTATTGTTTTATTACCATCTGTCCGAATCAAATGCGAACCTGCATGGGCCAGGTGGCTGGGATGGTGGCTGTGGCTACTGGCTTTACAGAAGACTAATCTGTAAATGTCCATATTCAATTGATGCAGAGTCAATTCATTGCATGTGATGTGACGTATTTGTATGTAAATGAGTACTTCTTTGTTACAATTATTATTAAAAATTAATAGCCATGTAAGCATAGATACAATATAAAATATTATAAATGGTTTTAGTATGCATTTATCATATTATAGTATATTATTGTTGCAACAAATAAAATGTTTCTTTTATTTACAATATTATTTTCTTCAATTTATTTTTGTCTTCCTTTCATTGTAAAAAAGTTAGTCAACTTGGAGTGGGCTCTTCAGGGCTAAGATGTGTTAATGTGTTCTCAGGAAAGATATTAGTGGGGATTGAGTAAGTCCTGCCTCGGGCTTCCCAGGACACATCTGTTTGTGTTCTCTGTCTATGCCAAGATCTCTTTCTTTGCTCTTATTATTTCTGACTAAAAACCCCTGAGTGATTGGTGAGTGAATGGGGATCTCTGGTGCCTGCACCTGAGTTTCCAGTTTGTGGATCCACCAATGCTGTGAGACACTTCAGCTCCCATGAAGGACGCTGCCAGGCAGGCACCTGAGTGGCTCCTCATGGGGCACTGCCTGTCCCTTGTTTGTCTTGTTTGTCATACCATGTTTAAAAGGTCTGGTGTTAATATACAATATACATGGTAAATTGTCTGTTTTGAAGTTTCTCTTTGTTCATCAGAGAAATCTCTCATGAAATTTTCTGGTTCCAGCCACCTTCCTTGGACTTGCTAGCTCTCTTTTCTTGGATCCACGACCTCTAGTCTCAAGTCTCTCTGTCTGACTTTTCCCCAGAAGAAATTGTTTTATTCTGTTAGCTCCTATCTCTCCTCTTGTGTGAGGCACTGTAAGGCCAGTAGCCACGGCCACCATCACAGCCGTCTGGCCAGTGCAGGTTTGCATTAGACTCAGACAGATAGTAATGAAACAACAGAGCCAAAAACTGGTGAGCCGTCACCTTTAATCCTAGCTTGCACCCAGCGGGCAAGAAATACACATAGTGGCAACACACTTCCCTTTCCATTCAGGACTCCCAAAATCACTGATTTATCCAAGTTTCCTAGAATCAAAGGTATCTACCGCACCAGCCTTATTCACCTCTGTTTCCCATCTCCTTCTCTCTGCATCTCCTTCTCTCTGCACAAACTCTTCACTAATTGGCTTCTCCTTCAGCACTCTGCCATCTTGGCTAGTTCTCCTCTCTTCCATGCAGCCTTTCTCTGCTCTCCTCTAGCATGGGTTCCTCCTAGAATGTAATCACTCTTCTCCTGGAACAATGTGATCTCTCTTTCCTTTAAAACTTTTTGGTGCAGAAGCTCTCTCCCAACACATATTAACATAATTATGCCCATCCCAAGCAAGAAGGGCAACTAATATTATCACCTGGGTGATGGGCTTCCACGTGGGCAGTGCCATCTTTAACAAAGTGAGCATAATATATTTTATCTGCCCAACAACCCACCCCTATGCTCACTTTACTACCCACAATCTACACCATTGGTATCCCTGTGCAAGGAAATTAGGCACATTACACAAATTACAACAGCACAAATCATACAATTTTAACAATTACAAAGGTACATTTCACCACTCTCTGAGCACTTTGCCAAAAGTGAAAAATGTCCTCAGCCTTCTTTCTAGCCATGGGAAAAGCTTTCTGGGGCAGGGGGTGTGCTTCCAACAAAGCCGCCTCCTGCCCCCATTGGGGTATTTCACATTATCCAAAATCCGTAAATCCATTAAACAAAGGAACCAGTGCCCACTCTGGTTGTAGTCCAGGAAATTAGTCCACGCACATGAGGCCTCAGCCACCCCCCTCATCCCTGCCATCCTGGCAGGTCTTACACTGTCCCAAAGAGGAGCATGTGGCAATGGCAGTCAGCATTTCCATCTCTGCTTCAGAGAGCATAATGGCATTCACCTCTGTGTCCCAAAATTGCAGACCTACCTGGGGAGTAGTAAGTACTCCTTACTGCTGGGCTCTCATCTTCTGGAGACTGTAGATTGCAACTCCAGCCCATTCTTCTCATCCTCCAAAGAGGAACTGAAACATCAGCTCCCGCTGCCGGGCTCGAGCCCCGGGCCGCTGCCGCCTTCTGCTCCATAGACCTTGCAGCCCCTACCCCAGCCTTAACCCCGGCCTCCTGCCACTGCTGGCTCTCTACAACGTCCAGGGCAATCTGCAACTCACAAACCTGTGATTCCTTCTCCAGAGGCTGCTCCATTTCCAAGTGAATTTCATGAACCTGGCTGGCCTCCTCCGGTGCTTGCTCCAGCTCCAGGGTCGGCATCTCTTTCTCCTGCGTTTGTTCCAGCTCCTTCCATTGCTCGGTTTGCAGATCCTGGGCAGCCTCTTCCACAGAGCTCTTGATTTCCTTATGCATGGCTGTAAAAGTCAGCCAGCCTACAGCCCCCGAAAGGACAGCCATGGGGAACCATAACAGCAGCCAGTCCTCTACTCCACGGCTCAAAGGTGGTGGTGGCTCCATACTGATCTGTATCGAATCCTACCACAGACTATGCCAAATGTATGGCCAGTAGCTACAGCCACCATCACAGCCACCTGGCCAGTGCAGGTTTGCATTAGATTCAGACAGACGGTAATGAAACAACAGAGCCAAAAACTGGTGAGCCATCACCTTTAATCCTAGCTTGCACCCAGTGGGCAAGAAATACACACAGTGGGAAAACACTTCCCTTTCCATTCCGGGCTCCCAAAGCCACTGACTTATCCAAGTTTCCTAGAATCAAAGGTTTCTACCTCACCAGCCTCATTCACCTCTGTTTCTCATCTCCTTCTCTCTGCACTAACTCTACACAAACTGGCTTCTCCTTCAGTACTCCACCATCTTGGCTACTTCTCCTGTCCTCCATGCAGCCTTTCTCTGCTCTCCTACAGCATGGGCTTCTCCTTAAACATAATCACTCTTCTCCCGGAACAATGTGATCTCTCTTCCCTTTAAAAACTTTTGGCGCGAAAGCCCTCCCCCAACACATATTAACATAATCTCACCCATCCCAAGCAAGAAAGGCAACTAATATTATCACCTGGGCAACGGGCTTCCACTGGGCAGCGCCATCTTTAACCAAGTGAGCATAATATATTTTATCTGCCTAACAAGCACTTAGCCTTAAAGAGGCAATTTCAATTGGAAGTTTCTGGCTTAAAACCTGAGGGCAGAAGTGAAGGGAAATTCATAAACTTATGGTTTAGTGGCTGTCCGCTGGAAGCTGAGGAAAATCTCTTCCATCTCCAGGTCTGATCTCTTCTGGGGTGTATACTGACTGGCCTATATTAAGGAGAGTGCATATCCCAAGGTGGACTCAGCACATGGTTGTCACTTTTGAAAAGCAACTCTGAGAAATTTGTTCTAAAGCCCACAAATTATAAAAAAGCAAACTAGTACAGTAAAATTCATAGACATATTATATTACTTAAAGCTAAAACTAACTAAAGATCTAAGAGAGTGCTGTGGGAAGTATAGATTAGAACTTTTTAAAAGAAGAATCTTAGAGAAAGAAAAGGGAACAAGGTCAGACAGAAATGTTTGGAAAATAACAAACCATAGGTGTAGACCTTGCTGGTTATCAGTTCCTTGAAATGAACTGCAATCCAGGAAGGAGAATTAGTGATGGGATCATGAGTGATAGGATTATGGATGATAGGATTATCAGAGAGAGACCCTCCAGTTTCCTCTCCCCTTCCCCTCCCTAAGACATGAAAGTCACATAGCCCTTCATATGTTAGGAGTAGTGATTTGTCACCCTCCACTGGTGTATGAGAAGTTATGTGAAAGAGAATGAGTACAGAATGAATGAGACTGACACCAGGAGAGGGTTATGACTCTCTCCCACAGGGCTAAAGCATGTTTTGAGTTCCCTCTAAATTTCCCCTATCCTTCCCCAATTCCTTCATGTGGCTTAATTGTTGTCTGACATGAGAGGTATAGAAGGTTCACAGAGGAAACTCACTGCTTTAGCCATGATGGTCAAGAATTGTAAGAAAGTGTTCTCAGGAGATTACAGGGTTACTATGTCCCTGGGGAAATTGAGGACCTCATGTGAATTAGAATAGCCTACTGTTGGAAAAATGAGTTTGTAAAATTTGTGTTTTTAGAGTTTGCTCCATTTATTGTTAAAAATAGCGCTGGGCAGCCATGTGAGTGCTTGCTCTCAGAGCAGGGCAGTTGATGGCAAGTTTGCAAGTGGCAGATTGGATTACCTTCCTGCTTGGGAGAGGCCGTTGTTTTGCTAATATCTTCTAGAGAAGAGGCAGAGAAAGAAACCACGTTTGCAAAAATAAAAATAAAAGGAAAAAGCGGCAGCAGGGATAGTGCTGCCTCCATAGTGTTCAAGGCCTCCGCTGCTCTTACTTATGCTCCAAGGAGCGTTGCTATGAAGCCAGTGTCCACGGCCACCATCACAGCCTCCTGGCCCATGCAGGTTCCCATTGGATTCAGACAGTGGGTAAAGAAACAACGGAGCCAAAAACTAGTGGGCCATCATCTTTAATCCTAGCTTGCACCCGGCAGGCAAGTAAAAACACACACTGGGCTCCAAAACCCACTCATTCAGTGCTCACAAAGCTACTAACTTATTCGAGTTTTCTAGAATCAAAGGTGTTTACCTCACCAGCCTCATTCTTCATTGTTCCCCATCTCCTTCTGTAAAGCCAGAAGCCATGGCCAGGGCCACCATCACAGCCGCCTGGCCCATGCAGGTTCGCATTGGATTCGGACAGTCGGTAAAGAAACCATGGAGCCAAAAACTGGTGGGCCATAACCTTTAATCCTACCTTGCACCCGGCGGGCAAGTAAAAATACACACTGGGCTCCAAACCCCAGTCACACTCAGTGCTCACAAAGACACTGATTTATCCGAGTTTCCTAGAATCAAAGGTTTCTAGCTCACCAGCCTTATTCTCCTCAGTTCCCCATCTCCTTCCTTATCCCAGATACAAACTCTACACAGACTGGCATCTCACTCAATACTCCGCCATCTTGGCTGCTTCTCCTGGCCTACTCCACGTGGCCTCCTTCTGCTCTCTGCTCTGCTCTCTGCTCTCTCATGCTAACCTCAGGAACCAAAAGCGCAAACTCCTGTTTTGCCCCCACTTTATACTGTAGCTTCACAACCTCTAATCCAATATACAAAGTAGGGAAGTCTCTAAAACAAAGTCACTTCTCTGAGGCATGATTGGATTGTACCGCCCTACATCAAAAAGGGTGGGAAAGGCTTAATCCCAAAACCAAGCCTCAGGCTACAACATTCTCAACACACATTAATATCACCTGGGCAACGGCCTCTTTAACAAAGTGAGCATAATACATTTTATCTGCCCAACAATCCACCCCTATGCTCACTTTACTACCTACAATTTACATCACCAGCATTCCTGTGCAAGGAAATTAGAACATTACACAGATTACAACAGCAAAAATCATACAGTTTCAACAATTACAAAGGTACATTTCACCAGTCTCTCAGCACTTAGCCCAAAGGGCAAAATGTCCTCGGCCTTTTTTCTAGCCATGGGAAAGCTTCCCGGGGCAGGGGAGTGCTTCCAGCAAAGCCACCCCTCACCCCCATCAGAGTATTTCACATTGTCCAAAATCCGTAATCCGTAAGTCCATCCAACAAAGGAGCCAATGCCCACTCCGGTTGTAGTCCAGGATATCAGTCCACGCACATAGGGCGTCAGCCACCCCCCTCATCCCTGCCATCCTCGCAGGTCTTACACTGTCCCAAAGAGGAGCACGTGGCAATGGCAGTCAGCATTTCCATCTCTGCTCTGGAAAGCATGTCCAGCCCTATGTCCCCAAATCGCAGACCTACCGGGGCCATAGTAGGTGATCCTTCCAGCTGGGCTCTCATCTTATGGAGACTGCGGATTGCAACTCCAGCCCGATTCTCCTCATCCTCCAAAGAGGAACTAGAAACATCAGCTCCTGCTGCTGGGCTTGAACCTCCGTCTGCTGCCGCCTTCTGCTCCGCAGACCTTGCAGCTCCGGACCCGGCCTCAGCTTCAGCCTCAGCCTCGGCCCCGGCCTCCTGCCACTGCTGACTCTCCTCAACATCCAGGGCAAGCTGCAACTCACGAACCTCTGAATCCTCCTCCAGCGTTTGCTCCATTTCCAGGCGAATCTCAAACACCTGGTTGGCCTCCTCCTCCAGCATTTCCTCCAGCTCCAGGGTCAGCATCGGTTTCTCCTGCGTTTGCTCCATCTCCTTCCACTGCTCGGTTTGCAGGTCCCGGACAGCCTCTTCCACAGAGCTCTCGGTTTCCTCACGCATGGCTATAAAAGTCAGCCAGCCTACAATCCCCAAAAGGACAGCCATGGGGAACCCTAACACTAGCCAGTCCTCTACTCCACCATTCAAAGGCTCCTTGCCGATCTGTATTGAATTCTGCCACAGACTACGCCAAATGTAAAGCCAGAAGCCACGGCCAGGGCCACCATCACAGCCGCCCGGCCCATGCAGGTTCGCATTGGATTCGGACAGTCGGTAAAGAAACCATGGAGCCAAAAACTGGTGGGCCATAACCTTTAATCCTACCTTGCACCAGGCAGGCAAGTAAAAATACACACTGGGCTCCAAACCCCAGTCACACTCAGTGCTCACAAAGACACTGACTTATCCGAGTTTCCTAGAATCAAAGGTTTCTAGCTCACCAGCCTTATTCTCCTCAGTTCCCCATCTCCTTCCTTATCCCAGATACAAACTCTACACAGACTGGCATCTCACTCAGTACTCCGCCATCTTGGCTGCTTCTCCTGGCCTACTCCACGTGGCCTCCTTCTGCTCTCTGCTCTGCTCTCTGCTCTCTCATGCTAACCTCAGGAACCAAAAGCGCAAACTCCCGTTTTGCCCCCACTTTATACTGTAGCTTCACAACCTCTAATCCAATATACAAAGTAGGGAAGTCTCTAAAACAAAGTCACTTCTCTGAGGCATGATTGGATTGTACCGCCCTACATCAAAAAGGGTGGGAAAGGCTTAATCCCAAAACCAAGCCTCAGGCTACAACGATTCTCAACACACATTAATATCACCTGGGCAACGGCCTCTTTAACAAAGTGAGCATAATACATTTTATCTGCCCAACACCTTCTCTCTGCACAAACTCTGCACTAACTGGCTTCTCTTTCAGCATACCACCATCTTGGCTGCCTCTCCTCTCCTCCACATGGCCTTTATCTGCTCTTCTTTCTCTGCTTTTTGCTCTAATGTTAATCTCAGGAATTGAGAGAGAGAGCAACCTCCTGGTTTGCCCCACTTTATAGTGTAAAAACCAAAACCTTTAATCCAATATACAAACAAGGAAATCTCTGATACAAAGTCACTTATCTGAGGCATAATGAGATTCCTCATGAGAGTTCACCACCCCACATCAAAAAAGGTGGGAAAGGCCTAGTCCTAAAACCAAGCCCCAGGCTACAAGGATCTGCCTGCCCACAGCCCGCCCCTAACACACATTACTACAATCATGCCCATCCCAAGCAAGAAGGGCAACCAACATCATCACCTGGGCAATGGGCTTTCACGTTGGCAGCACCATCTTTAACAAAGTGAGCATAATATATTTTATCTGCCCAACACCAACCCTTATATTGACTTGATGGTGTAAAGCACTGTAAGTCAAAAGGAGGGTTAGCATCCCTTATGCCAGCTGGATAGCTATGAAATAGTGAGTGCATTTTGATGATTTCTTATTTTTCACAGTAAGTCAGTGGTTCATTGGGGATAGTAGTGTACAATTCTCTTTTTGTAAATTGTACTAAAATTTGTACTAATAATGAGACATATAAAATTGTATAGTCTGTCAAATATGAAAACTTTCTTTTCTACCAAGGATCCGTTGTTGTAGAAAAAATATTTCCTATTGTAAAGCCAGCAGGCAGGGCCAGAGCCACTATCACAGCCGCCTGGCCCATGCAGGTTCGCATTGGATTCGAACAGTCGGTAAAGAAACAACGGAGCCACAAACTGGTGGGCCATAGTCTTTAATTCTAGTTTGCACCCGGCGGGCAAGTAAAAATACACACTGGGCTCCAAAACCCAATTACATTCAGTGCTCACAAAGCCACTGACTTATCCGAGTTTCCTAGAATCAAAGGTTTCTAGCTCACCAGCCTTCTTCTGCTCTCTGCTCTGCTCTCTCCTCTAATGATCCCAGGAACCAAGCGCCAAGTCCCGCTCTGCCCCCATTTTATAGTGTAGCTTCACAACCTTTAATCCAATATACAAAATAGGGTAGTCTCTAATACAAAGTCACTTCTCTGAGGCATGATTGGATTGTACCGCCCTACAGCAAAAAGGGTGGGAAAGGCTTAATCCCAAAACCAAGCCCCAGGTTACAACGATCTCCAACACACATTAATATCACCTGGGCGATGGCCTCTTTAACAAAGTGAGCATAATACATTTTATCTGCCCAACACCTATGTTAGAAATATATATGTTATTTCAAGAGTCTTTTGTTAATTCTCCTTTTTATTTGAAATTTCATAGCCCTGTGATGTTGAAATCTTGGTTTAAATATTAGGAGGTATGTAATGATATCTTTTTTATACAGTGTATAAGTGTTCAGCTTCTTATCATTTCTGAAGCAGTTAAAGGGGTAAGGCCCAGTCTGCTCATGTAAAGCCAGTATCCACAGCCAGGGCCACCATCAGAGCAGCCCAGCCCTTGCAGGTTCGCATTGGATTCGGACAGTCGGTAAAGAAACAATAAAGCCAAAAACTGGTGGGCCATAGTCTCTAATTCTAGCTTGTACCCGGCGGGCAAGTAAAAATACACACTGGGCTCCAAAACCCACTCACATTCAGTGCTCACAAAGCCACTGACTTATCCGAGTTTCCTAGAATCAAAGGTTTCTAGCTCACCAGCCTTGTTCTCCTCAGTTCCCCATCTCCTTCCTTATCCCAGATACAAACTGCACTAACTGGCATCTCAGCACTCCGCCATCTTGGCTGCTTCTCCTGGCCACATGGCCTCTTTCTGCTCTCTGCTGTCTCTTCTAATGCTAATCTCAGGAACTAAGAGCCCCAGCTCCCGTTCTGCCCCCATTTTATAGTATAGCTTCACAACCTTTAATCCAATATACAAAATAGGGAAGTCTCTAATACAAAGTCACTTCTCTGAGGCATGATTGGATTGTACCACCCCACATCAAAAAGGGTGGGAAAGGCTTAATCCCAAAACCAAGCCCCAGGCTGCAACGATCCCCAACACACATTAATATCACCTGGGCGATGGCCTCACGTGGGCAGTGTCATCTTTAACAAAGTGAGCATAATACATTTTATCTGCCCAACAGCTCATAAGTATGTTGACCATGGAAACAATATTGTTCAATATTAAGTCACCAAACCCAGAGTGACAAATATGGTAGTTGTTGGTCAAATAAGTTTGTAAATATGATATATATGTTTGCTCGCTTGTGACTTATATTGGGTGTGGGGGACAGGCTATAAGCAGACCAGGTCGTTGTAGCCTGGGGTTTGGTTTTGGGACTAAGCTTTTCCCCACACCCTTGACTGATTGTATGATCTGGGTGGTGTACTCTCATGAGGAATCCAATTATGCCTTGGATAAGTGACTTTGTATCAGAGACTTCCTTGTTTGTATATTGGATTAAGGGATTTTGGTTTTCTACACTATAAAGTGGGACAGACCAGGAGCTTGGACACACAGTTCCTGCTATCACAATTGCAGGGGTTTCCCTGATCCCTTGCCCTTCATGGGAAAAGCTGGTTTTCTGCTTTTCCCTTGTCTTCTTTTGTGGTTTGCCTGTCTTGGTGAGACACCAATAAATAGGATGGCCCCCCATCCTCTGACTCCGCCATTTCTTTATCATCTGCCCGAATCCAATGGGAACATGCATGTGAATGGCCACGATGGCGGCTCCTGGCCTTACAACTGGCGTAGTTTCCGGCAGGATCCAGAGATTGGTATGGAGCCACCACCCTTGATGGGTGGGATAGAGTACTGGTTGCTGCTCTGGCTCCCCATGGCTGTCCTTTTAGGGGCCATGGACTACATGTTTTTTACTCAAGAGGAAACTGCCCGAGGTCAAAAGCTTCAGTATGAATTGCAAATAGAACGGCAGAAAAGGCTGGAATTGGAGCTAGCACTGGAGAAGGAATTACAGGTTCGTGAGTTGCAGTTTACCCTGGAAGCTGAACGTTTTCACCGGCAGTTGTTGGAGAAACAACTGCGGATTCAAGAGCTCGAGTCTCAGCTTCTGGCCAGAAGCCAGCAGCCACAGGAGCCTAAATGGTCACCAAAGGAGCAGCAGCATCCGTGCCGGTGGATTGGCTTTGAGTCAGTGGGAGCAGGTACTTGCGACTCATCTTCTGAGGATGAGAAGGCTCAGGCTGAAGCTGCCATATGCATACTGAGAGCCCGACCAGTTGTTGCCAAGAAGGTAAAAACCCAGCAACAAAGAGTCCCTCAGGGGCAGCCACAGCCTACTGCCCAGGTAATGGAACACTCTGTGGTCCGGCCCTATACCCAGGCAGAGCTGATGGAGTTGGGGGCACAATTTAGGCAGAAACCTACTGAATTCCTGGTAGCCTGGTTACTACGATTATGGGATATAGGGGTGGATGGCATCATGCTCTCCGGAACAGAGATGGAGAAATTGGCCGCCATTACCACACACTCTTCCTTGAGGCAGCGTCTTCAGAACTGCCATGGCAACCCAGGAGACCATACCCTATTAGGATGGGTGATGGCTGCCATTTGTCTGGCAGAATGCTGGAGAACTGCCGGGGGCAATGAGTCGGTGGCAGTGCTACAGTGAGTTAGTAAAGGTCCTTCGAGAACTAGGTATGAAGAATGCTGTTTTCAACCCTGGGTCTCGTGGGCCAGACGAGGAAGTGTTTACGGCCAAAATGAGGGAATTTGTCCTTGCTAGCGCCCCGTCAGCCCTTTTTGGGTCACTTGTGGCTATCTTGGGCCCCTATGTGGGGCAGCCCATCAATGCAGTTACACAGATGGTAGCAGATTTGGGAGAGCTGGAGGCTGCTCGGGATCATAAAGCAGTGAGGGCTGCTGCCTATGTTTCCCCCCCAACTAACAAGGGAAACGGGCCTGTAAAGGTTACCTGAACGCAGATGTGGGTAGACTTGATTGCGGCTGGAGCAGATAAGGGGAAATTGGATGGCCAGTCTAATAAAATTCTTTTGGAGCTTTGGCGGCAGCTTAAACGAGAACAGAAGTTCCAGCCACTGAGACGAAAGGCCCCAGCAGCTACCAATAAAACGTTTGGTGTGCGTACAGCTCAGTTACAAGATTATATGATAGAGACAGCCGAGGGAGAGGAGAACTCCCAAGATCCATTGTACCAGTTTGAATAGGAAAAGGGCCAAGGGACCCGTCTAACAGGGATGGGCGGGGACCGGAGGCCACATGTGGAACTGGCTATCCACTGGTCCCCTTGCAATGTACAACAGGTGTTGGCCTTGGTGGATACAGGTGCAGAATGTTCCCTTCTCTATGGAAACCCAGAGCGGTTTGCTGGGACCCCAGTGGCCATTGACGGTTATGGGGGCCAAACTGTTCAAGTGAAGCCAATAACTATTCCATTGGGGATAGGGAGACTGCCTCCTAAGCCATATAAGGTGTATGTATCTCCTATTCCTGAATATGTTTTGGGGGTAGATGTCTTGCAAGGACTGTGGTTGGAAACTACAGCTGGGGAGTTCCGGCTGCAGATCAGGGTTGTGAAGGCAGTATTGCGGGGACATGCATCACATTCCCCTTTGCAATTACCCATCCCTCGGCGTGTGACTAACACCAAGCAGTACCGCCTGCCAGGTGGTTATGAAGAAGTCACAGGGACAATCCTTGAACTAGAAAAGGTGGGGATCATCCGGCCAGCACACAGTCCTTACAACTCCCCAGAATGGCCTGTGCGCAAAGCAGATGGAACCTGGAGAATGACAGTAGATTACAGGGAACTTAATAAAGTTGTTCCCCCTTTGCACACTGCTGTTCCCTCGATAGCTAACATGATGGATCGGCTAAGCCATGAGTTGGGGACATACCACTTTGTGGCAGACTTGGCCAATGCTTTTTTCTCTATTGATATAGCCGCAGAGAGTCAAGACCAATTTGCCTTCAGTTGGGAAGGGAGACAATGGACCTTTACAGTGTTACCCCAGGGCTATTTGCATAGCCCCACCTTGTGCCATGGGCTGGTGGCTGCTGACCTGGCTAAATGGAAATAGCCAGAGGTAGTCCGCATGTACCATTATATTGATGATATTATGCTAACTAGTGATTCTCTTTCAGAATTGGAGCAAGCAGTCCCTACCCTGCTATTCCATTTGAAAGCATGTGGCTGGGCAGTTAACGAGAACAAATTACAAGGACCTGGGTTATCTGTTAAATTCTTGGGAGTTGTCTGGTCCGGTAAGACAAAAGTTATCCCTGACGCAGTTATAGATAAGATTCAAGCATACCCTGTGCCCACTACGGTAAAACAGTTACAGGAATTCTTAGGTTTGTTGGGGTATTGGCGAGCATTTATACCGCATTTGGCTCTGTTACTAGGCCCCTTATACAACCTTATTCAAAAGGGGTTCGCTGGGATTGGACTGAGCAGGCGCAAGGTTCATTTGCAGCTGCTAAGAGAGCTGTCAAGGTGGCACAGGCCTTGAATGTGTTTTATCCTGCCAGGCCCTGTGAGCTGGATGTTCATGTAACCTCAGAGGGGTTTGGATGGGGCTTGTGTCAGTGGACAGAGCGCCTACGGCAACCTATTGGATTTTGGTCCCAATTGTGGAAAGGTGCTGAAGTTTGTTACTCATTAGTAGAGAAGCAACTGGCAGCTGTGTATGCTGCCCTCCTGGCAACTGAGAGTATTACAACCACAACACCAGTTACAGTCAAAACAACATACCCTATAGCTGGATGGGTGAGAGATTGGGCAACTAAACCACATAGTGGTATGGCCCAAATATCTACCCTGGCCAAGTGGGGTGCCTACCTGCAACAATGCTGTGCTCTTAGCACCAGCCCATTAAAGGCAGAACTGCAGGAAGTCCTGGGTCCAGTCACCTATGCGACCTTAGAGTCAGGTGCAACTGGGGCTCAGGAGGCAGAACCTGAGGTCAGTCCCTACCAGGAGGGGCGGGTGCCCATCCCCGAGGATGCCTGGTATACTGATGGTTCCAGCAGGGGCCATCCTGCCAAATGGACAGCTATAGCCTTCCACCCGGCCACTGAGACTATTTGGATGGACACGGGTACAGGCCAAAGCAGCCAATGGGCAGAATTAAGAGCTGTTTGGCTAGTTGCCCATAATGAACCTTCACCTCTGGTGATCTGTACTGACAGTTGGGCTGCCTATCGTGGACTGACCCTTTGGATTGCTACTTGGCACATTAACCAGTGGATGGTAATGCACCGTCCATTATGGTGTCAGGCCATGTGGCAGGACTTATGGGAAATAGGACACCAGAAGCAGGTGACAGTATATCATGTCACAGGGCATGCCCCTCTAGCCCATCCTGGGAATGATGAGGCAGATACATTGGCAAGGGTGTGATGGTTGGAGACTGCACCTGCAGGTGATGTGGCACAGTGGCTCCACCGGCGCCTGCTCCATGCAGGACAGAAAACTATGTGGGCTACGGTTAAGGCTTGGAACTTGCCTGTGTCCTATGCAGAGGTACTTGCAGCCTGTGAGCAATATGCAGTATGTTCCAAGGAACACCCTCGGAGACCACTGGTGTCACCTGGACAGATCCAGAGGGGTCATGTCCCACTGACACGATGGCAGATAGACATCATTGGACCCTTACCAAAGTCAGAAGGGTACCAGTATGCAGTCACTTGTGTAGATACTGCCACCGGGCTGCTTGCTGCTTACCCCGCTCGTAACCCTGACCAGAGGGCAGTCATACAGGCTCTGGACCGCCTGAGTGCTGCATACGGGTGACCGCTGGTCCTTGAAAGTTACAATGGTACCCACTTCACTGGTTCAACGGTGAGGCAATGGGCTCAAAAGCTGGGGGTGGACTGGAAGTACCATGTTCCCTACCACCCCTAGGCTGCTGGTATCCTTGAGCATTATAATGGACTCTTAAAGCAGGAACTGCAACAGGAGGGGGGCACTGGTTCTCTTACTGGATGGACACGCCGCTTATGGACAGTACTTCGAATTTTGAATGAGCGACCTTGACGGGGAAGCCCAGCTCCAGTAGAGGCCCTCCTGCATCGGACAGCTGCCCCTATTCAGTTGCAGATACGCACCAAGGACATTTTACTCAAGCCAGGTTTCGGACAGCAGGGCAACGTGCTCTTGCCTGCTCCAACAGCCCTTCTTAAAGGACAACGGCTTCAATGGACTTGGCCCTGGACTGTACAGGCCCCCCATCTGAGATGGGTGGCCTTGTTGGCACCATGGGGAAAGGGGTTAGAGGTGGACCTCCAGTTAACTCCTTGGGCAACCAGCACCTGGCCACCTAAGGTAGAAGTGTATTATCCCTTGAGTGCTTAAGGGGACAGCTTTTGAAGGGCACCTTTGTAATTTCTTTATGGCCAATAATGAGTTCCCCTATTTTACTACACATAGAACCAGCAGATGCTGGTGTATTGGCCAATAAGGTTTGGTATGCCCGCTCAGGGCGGCCTCTGGTGCCAGGTACGGTGCTGTCTGCAGACAAAACTCTGGCCTGTATTCTGCCAGAGGGAAAAGATTTGCCTCTCTTAGTGCCACTGACAGCTCTCTCATTTCACCCATAGTTTTTGATCTGTTAATCCTATTGCTGTAGTTGGTACTATTTCTGTTTATGCAATGTATCCTACTCCTTACATAGCGACCATCATGGAAGATGCCTGTGGTTTAGATTGTAAAGCGAGCAAAAGGGGTGGAATGTTGGTCAAATAAGTTTGTAAATATGATATATATGTTTGCTCGCTTGTGACTTATATTGTGTGTGGGGGACAGGCTATAAGCAGACCAGGTCGTTGTAGCCTGGGGTTTGGTTTTGGGACTAAGCTTTTCCCCACACCCTTGACTGATTGTATGATCTGGGTGGTGCACTCTCATGAGGAATCCAATTATGCCTTGGATAAGTGACTTTGTATCAGAGACTTCCTCGTTTGTATATTGGATTAAGGGATTTTGGTTTTCTACACTATAAAGTGGGACAGACCAGGAGCTTGGACACACAGTTCCTGCTATCACAATTGCAGGGGCTTCCCTGATCCCTTGCCCTTCATGGGAAAAGCTGGTTTTCTGCTTTTCCCTTGTCTTCTTTTGTGGTTTGCCTGTCTTGGTGAGATACCAATAAATAGGATGGCCCCCCATCCTCTGACTCCGCCATTTCTTTATCATCTGCCCGAATCCAATGGGAACCTGCATGTGAATGGCCATGATGGCGGCTCCTGGCCTTACAGTAGTATTCTCAACATAGTAAGTGGAAATGAAAAAATATATGCCTAATTGTGGTAGTAGGAAACATTTAAGTTTTGTGCCCAGATTAAAAGGGCTAAAGGATGTGAACAGAAATCTGTTTCTCTTGAGCTTTTCAGATATTATCTGTTAGGGTGCATAAAGTTACAGCATAAATAAGGTATGTTTTCTTAGAATGTAAAAGGGATTTATGATTAAGTAGAATATAAGATTTATTTTATGAAGCATTGGTCATTTCAGTTGGTGCTTTTAACTAGATCATTAGAATTTGAGGCATGGATGTTGTTGGGCAGATAAAATATATTATGCTCACTTTGCTAAAGATGGTGCTGCCCACATGGAAGCCCATTGCCTAGGTGATTGCTTGGGATGAGCGTGATTATGTTAATATGTGTTGGGGGAGGGCTTTCACACCAAAAGATTTTAAAAGGAAGAGAGATCATGTTGTTCCGGGAGAAGAGTGATTACATTCTAGGAGAGACCCATGCTGTAGAAGAGCAGAAAAAGGCCACATGGAGGAAGCCAGGAGAAGCAGCCAAGATGGCAGAGTGCTAGGGGAGAAGCCAGTTTGTGCAGAGAGAAGGAGATGGGAAACAGTGGTGAATAAGGCTGGCCAGGTAGAAACTTTTGATCCTAGAAAAACTCTTATAAGTTAGTGGCTTTGGGAGCCCTGAATGGAAAGGGAAGTGTTTTCCCACTGTGTGTATTCTTGCCTGCTGGGTGCAAGCTAGGATTAAAGCAAATGGCCCACCAGTTCTTGGCTCTGTTGTTTCATTACTATCTGTCTGAATCCTATGAAAACCTGCATGGGCCAGGCTGCTGTGATGGTGGCCATGGCTACTGGCTTTGCAGATGTAATAGGACATACTTAAAATCCCTTTTTTCCCAAGTGACCTATAGAATTAGAAAGTTTAGAATCCTCTTTCTAAGAAAAGCCTCAAGACCTAACAGGCCTGTTAGAATCTGTACTGTACATATACCACCCCACTTAAGACAACCGAGACCACCTCAAGAAAATGTTTCTACTTGCCTGGCCTAAGCAGGACCCTAGCACCCAAGCAGGAGAGGAAACTTTGGACACCTTCCACCAATTTCTGTTAGCCAGGATCAGAGAAGATACTAAGAAAAAAAACCCATACATTTGTCTAAGGTGACAGAAGTTATTTAGGATCCTCAAAAGACCCCCGCAGCTTTCTTAGACTATGGGAAGCTTACAGAGTCTATGCTCCTCTAGACCCAGTGGCACCAGAAAATACTAACGCAGTCAACTTAGCCTTTACATAGCATTCAGCTCCAGAAATTAAAAAGGAAATATACTACAAATATTAGAAAACTTCCAAAAGATAAGTTTTTTAACTTATATAAACATCAGCTTCTAAAAAACAAAGTATTTTAGAAGAGATATTGCTCCTCCCTCCCTCACATAGCTCTGTTTGGCACCTAAGATGGCTGGTTATCCAAAGATGGGTAAGATTCCTGAAGGCAGGAAACCTAAGACAGGCACAGTCAAAGAGAGGCCATCAAGAGAAGGCTTAAGAGCTAACAAAGGTGAGGCTCAAACCGTTGCCCCAACAATGCAGGAGCCTTCTTCCCTGAAATAGTGGCCTTCATCTACTGTCCAGGGCACCAAAAGAGAGGCAACTCCATGGAAACTCAAGAAAAACCAAGCAGCTGATAATACTACCAATAAGGTAGCCCTAAAACCAATGCAGTCTCAGAAATTTTAGTAACTTTACTAGAACATTTGTTACCAAAGAGTTTTTTTTTTTTTTTTAGCAACCAGTTAGAAAAAGATTTTGCCAGCAGGAAAGGGACAATTAAGAATAAGAAGAAATAGAAAAGTCAGACTTAGAATCTATTGTGGGAGACATAATGTTTGAGTGTTTAGTCTGTGCCCAAATAAATATGAAGCAAAGTAAAGAAATTATAAAGAGAAACAGGGAGAGAGGAACTTTCCCAGGTGAACATTTAGAAATAGATTTTACTAAAGTAATTGACACCTTTCTAGGATAGGTAGAAGCTTTTTGTACTAGAAATGAGACTGTAGTAACAGTTGTTAAGAAATTGCTATATTAAATTATTCCCAGATTTAGCTTGCCCATTAATATTGGGTCTAATAATGGGCCTGCATTTGTATCCAAGATGTCACAGCTAGTAGAAAAGGCACTCAATATTAAGTGGAAATTACATTGTGCCTACAGGCCCCAAAGTTCAGGACAGGTAGAATGCATGAATCAGATCTTAAATAAAACTTTAACCAAATTTGTTTTTGAAACCAGTGAAAAATGGCCCACCTTACTGCCCTTAGTCCTCCTTAGAGCAAGGTGCACCCCCTACAAGGAAGAATTCACTCCTTTTGAAATAATGTTTGAGAGCCCCCTCCCTTACTACCAAAACTCAAGGAAGAACTAAAAGCTGAGTTAAGTAACCACTCCTTCCATAAGTACTTACAGGGTCTGCAGATTACTCAGCAGGCTGTCCAAAAGACTGTCTGAAAGGTGCTTCCAGCACTGCGAGGAGATCCAGTACATCCCTTCAATCCTGGGGACTCAGTCTGGGTAAAGAAGTACACCACCCAAGGACTGACTCCCACATGGACAGGTCCACACACTGTAATCCTGACCACTCCCATTGCTGCCGAGGTAGAAGGTATACCTGCCTGGATTTACCATAGCTGGTTGAAGCCTTCAGTCCCAATGGAGATGCCCTCATAGACAGTGGAGACTGACCCCAGCTACCCTTGTAGAAGGACAAGGTGACTTGCTCCAGCCAGAAACTGGAGCTGGCTGGTCCACACATGTCCGAACCCTAGGAACCTTGCCATGGGGCTCCTTATGATTGGACTCTGGGGAGGGAGGGGAGCTAGGGCAGAGGACTGTGAACTGTGTACTCATATAACCAAGGAAGGCCAAAAGATCTCTACCACCTTGCTTTTCTATAGCTTCTATGAGTGCTAGGGAACTCAGAAAGGGACCTGTACCTATAATCGGACTCAATATTCAATATGTGACCCAGGGAATGACCAACTTTATATCTGTTATAACCCCACAGACCCTTCTACTGAAGTAATGTTTGAGATAAAAATAGCAAAGGGAGGAGAAGTTTGGGGATGGAAGGATGGGCCAAGCATGGCTCAAACTAGGCTCAAGAGAAAGACAGAATAAGTCACCTTATGTTTTGATGCATGTGCTGTTATAAGTCATACAGAAAGAGGGTGTGGGTCTCTCAGTTGGGAGAGACACTATAGTGCAAACAAAAAGTATATATGTGCTCATAGCTACTTCCGTGGATTAAGCTGTTACTATTGGTTGTGTGTCTGATGGGGTACTTGGGAAAAGGACACCTCTAAAAGGAAAGAAGTATATTTTAAGAAAGGGGTACCTCTGTCAAACTGCACCACCCAGGTGTGTAATCCCTTAGAACTGATCCTAACCAATCTCCTAAACCCCCGTTGGAAGACTGGAGAAATGCTAACACTTGGCATTAACGGGACAGGGCTAGATCCCATTGTTCCGATTGTTATTAGAGGTCAGGCACTGGACCACCCCGCACAAGACTTCCAAGTATATAAGTCCTTTTATAAGGAAGGAACTGAACCCCTACCTCCACTCCCACAGTCAACTAAGAACTTATTCCTTAGGATGGTTGAGAAAATAGCCCATTCCCTAAATGTCACCTCTTGCTATGTATGTGTGGGAACTCTAATGGGAGACAAATGGCCATAGGAAGCCAAGGAACTAGTTACCACTAGGGCTAGGCCAACTGTAACAACACCCTGCACCTCTGATGACAGCCAACAGATTTTAAAACATGCTATCATAGGGCAATATTGCTTAGCCAGAGGAGGAGGAGATCTGACTGAATCAGTTGGAGAACTGACTTAGTTCAGATGGAGAGAAATCTGTTGGCTATATTCCCTGAGCTACCTGGAGCCTGGCAAGACCCAGGCAGGGCCAGAGACTGGATAGCACCACATGGACTTTACTGAATCTATGGGAACAGGGCTTATACCCGTCTCCCCAAGAATTGGGAAGGAAGCTGTATAATAGGTATGATAAAGCCCTCCTTTTTCCTCTTGCCTCTGAAAAGAGGAGAATTGCTTGGCTATCCAGCTCCACATCCCTTACAACAGGTAAAAAGAGAACTTTCAATAGGAGACTAGAAAGTTAATAAGTTGTCCCCAGAGTGGATAATCCAATACTATGGACCTGCTACCTGGGCAGAGGATGGATCTTGTGGATACCACATCCCCATTTACATATTAAAAGTTATTATCTGATTGCAGGAAGTTTTGAAAATCATTACCAATGAGACTGGGAGAGCCCTAACCCTCCTTGCATATCAGCAAACTCAGGTGGGATATACCATTTACAAAAACAGGTTGGCACTAGACTATCTGTTAGCAGCAGTAGGAAGAGTTTGTGGGAAATTCAATCTCACTAATTGTTGCCTGCAAATAGATGACCAGGGCCAGGCAGTTGAGGACCTTGTCAAGTAAATGACAAAACTGGCACATGTGCCTGTACAAGTCTGGCATGAATGGAACCCTTATAGCCTTTTTGGGGAATGGTTCTTAGTCTTTGGTGGGTTCAAAACCCTAATAGGAGTAGTCATACTGCTCCTAGGAACTTGCCTAATAGGTCCATGTCTGGTGCCACTGCTAATGAACAGCATAAAAAGCATGATAGAGATCACTGTGCAGCGAAGAACTACAGATTAATGATCCTCCAAGGTACTTACACTCCCCCCACCCTGCAGAGGAGAATGAATCAAGGATTTTACCCATGACATAAAACCAGTGGGGAATGTGATAAGGTGCCAAAGAACTGTAAAACTTATCATTAGAAATGCCATTTTAAAGAGGAAAAGTCAGGCCTCTTACCCCCTCTTTTCTGTTAAGAAAAGAGAAGAATGCAGGAGGAAGGTCTTGCAAGGGCAAGCCCTCGCAATTCCTATAATTCTCTGAAAGGGTGCCTGGGGCCACTTGCCACACAGAGCAAAGAAGATAGAACTTATTTGAAAAACTCTTCCTCCTCTCTTTTCTTAAAAGCCTTTAGAAAACATTGTTTCTGTACCTTAATCAAGAATTCCTATACTCGGACTCACCCTAAAGTTATGAGAGTGACGAACACCTCTAGACAAAGGGATCATGAGCCCCTCTTTACCCAACCCAACTGGTATGTGATTTTGTCTATAAAAGCAGGCCTCTGAACTGTAGGGGGGCTGCAGGATTTGAGTTTGTTTTACCCCCCTGTAGTCGCCGGCCAATAAACTCCTCAAAAATTCATTTAGACTTGGTGTCTTTGGGGAACTTGCTGGTCACTTTACAACAATTCCACTTCTGGGCATTTATTCTAAGAAAGTATATATATACTGCCTATGTTTATTGCAGCAATATTTACAATAGCCATGATATGGAAACAATCAAGTGTCCATGGATAGATTAATGGATAAAGATATTTTTATGCACAATGGAAATTACACAGCAACAACAACATGCATAGGTATAGAGGGTATAATGCTAAGTGAGATAAATCAGGCAAAGAGAGACAAACACCTACGGTCTAACTTATACATGGAATCAAAAGAAACAAAGCAAACAAACAAAACAAAAACTGACTCAAAGAAACTGAGACCACAGGGATGGTTACCAGGAGGAAGGGGGTTAGGGAATAGGAACAAAGTGAAGGAGAATATTATTTGTCCAATAACAGGTAATTATTAGAATTAGTGGGGTGATCATATTCTAAGGTAAGGAATCAAATCACTGTATTGTACACCTGAACTATTATAACTAATGTGCTATATTAAAGAAAAAAATCATATACTAATTTGTATATAAATGTTAAAGTGAGAATGGTTCATATTTCTGAATAATGAAGATAATCAACAGTGAATGAACAGATTCTCTGAATCAGGTTTTCAAAGGTTGAGTTTAAAGAAATTGCAATTCTATGCCAATAACCAGTAGATTACTTTTCAAACAATACTTTAAGAGATACAATGATGTGTAGTAAACTATATGTTATGACCACCTAGACCAAGATATAAAACATTTTCATTTCATTAAGTTTCTCTTACCTGTTTTTAGTCAATTCTCCTGAATACTCCAACTGTGTTAAGCACAATTCTGACTTTTCTCAATGTACATTGGTTATATGTATATCTATATAAATAAAAATGTAAATGCTTGTTTGTTCAAAATCTTAAATCTCTGAAAGTTCTTCACTGATTGCTTTGAAATTTTGAAACAACATTGCATTCAAATATGCACTCTTTTTTTTTACATGCCTACGATTATATAGATATACAGTGTGTTTGTAAAGTCATGGTGCACTTTTGACAGGTCAAAGAAAGCAACAAAAGACAATAGAAATGTGAAATCTGCACCAAATAAAAGGGAAACTCTCCCAGTTTCTGTAGGATGATGTGGCAGCATGTGCACATGTGCAGATGATGATGTAACACCGTGTATACAGCGGAGCAGCCCACAGCCATGCCAGTTGAGATGTGGACAGTACAAAGAAAAGTTCAGTGTGTTCTGTGGCTCGCTAAATTAGAATTAGTGACCAAAGTGCAACGTGAATATCGGTGCATTTATTTTTATTTTATTTTTTTTTCTTTATTAAATTTAATGCAGTGACATTGATAAATCAGGGTACATATGTTGAGAGAAAATATCTCTAGATTATTTTGAGATTTGATTGTGCTGTATACCCCTCCCCCAAAGTTAAATTGTCTTCTGTCACCTTCTATCTGGTTTTCTTTGTGCCCTTCCCCTCCCCCAACCCCTCTCTCCTTCTTCACCCCCTCCCCCCTCCCCCTATCCCCCACGCCTGTTGCCATCACATTCTTGTTCATGTCTCTGAGTCTCATTTTTATGTCCCTTCTATGTATGGATTCATCTTAGTTTTTTTTCTGATTTACTTATTTCACTCTGTATAATGTTGTCAAGGTCCATCCATGTTATTGTAAATGATCCGATGTCATCATTTCTTATGGCTGAGTAGTACTCCATAGTATATATGTACCAAAGCTTTTTAATCCACTCATCCTCTGACGGACACTTGGGCTGTTTCCAGATGTTCGCTATTGTAAACAATACTGCCACAAACATGAGGGTGCATTTCTCCTTTCGGAGCCGTTCTATGGTGTCCTTGGGGTATATTCCTAAAAGTGGGATAGCTGGGTCAAAAGGCAGTTCGATTTTCAGTTTTTTGAGGAATCTCCATACTGTTTTCCACAGTGTCTGCACCAGTCTGCATTCCCACCAGCAGTGCAGGAGGGTTCCCTTTTCTCCACATCCTCGCCAGCACTTATTCAGTGTTGTTTTGTTGGTAAGCGCCATTCTGACTGGTGTGAGGTGATATCTCATTGTGGTTTTAATTTGCATTTCTCTAATGATTAGTGATGTTGAGCATTTTTTCATATGCCTATTGGCCATCTGTATGTCCTCTTTGGAGAAGTGTCTATTCATCCCTTTTGCCCATTTTTGGATTGGGTTGTTTGTCTTGAGTTTTACAAGTTTTTTATAAATTTTGGTTATTAACCCCTTATCAGACGTATTGTCAAATATGTTCTCCCATTGTGTAGTTTGTCTTTTTATTCTGTTCTTGTTGTCTTTAGCTGTGCAAAAGCTTTTTAGTTTGATATAGTCCCATTTGTTTATCCTGTCTTTTATTTCACTGCCCTGTGGAGATAAATCAGCAAATATATTGCTCTGAGAGACGTCCGAGAGCTTACTGCCTATGTTTTCTTCTAAGATGCTTATGGTTTCACGGCCTACATTTAAGTCTTTTATCCATTTTGAGTTTATTTTTATGAGTGGTGTAAGCTGGTGATCTAGTTTCATTTTTTTGCAGGCAGCTGTCCAATTTTCCCAATACCATTTGTTAAAGAGGCTGTCTTTACTCCATTGTATTTCCTTGCCTCATTTGTCAAATATCAGTTGTCCATAGAACTGTGGGTTTATTTCTGGGTTCTCTGTTCTGTTCCATTGATCTATATGCCTGTTCTTATGCCAGTACCAGGCTGCTTTGAGTACAATGGCCTTGTAGTATAACTTGATAACAGGAAGTGTGATACCTGATATTCTTCTTTTTTAAGATTGCTGAGGCTATTTGTGTTCTTTTTTGGTTCCATATAAATTTTTGGAATATATGGTCTATATCTTTGAAGTATGTCATTGGTATTGCATTGAATTTATAAATTGCCTTAGGTAATATAGACATTTAATGATGTTTATTCTTCCTAACAATGAGCACGGTATATGCTTCCACTTGTTTGTATCTTCCTTGATTTCTTTTATCAATGTTTTATAATTTTCTGAGTAAAAGTCTTTAGTCTCCTTGGTTAAATTTACTCCTAGGTACTTTATTTTTTTGGTTGTAATAGTGAAGAGGATTGTTTCTTTAATTTATCTTTCTGACTGGTCATTGTTGGTGTATAAAAATGCCTCTGATTTCTGAGTATTAATTTTATATCCTGCCACTTTGCTGAATTCATTTATCAGGTCCAGTAGTTTTTTGACTGAGACTGTAGGGTTTTCTATATACAATCATATCATCTGCAAATAATGATAGTTTTACTTCTTCTTTTCCAACTTGAATGCCTTTTATTTCTTCTTGTTGTCTGATTGCTATGGCTAGGACTTCCAGGACCATGTTAAATAAGAGTGGTGAAAGGGGGCACCACTGCCTTGTTCCTGATCTTAAGGGTATTGCTTTTAATTTTTGCCCATTGAGTATGATGTTGGCTGTGGGTTTCTCATAGATGGCTTTTATCATGTTGAGGTATATTCCCTGTATTCCCACTTTGCTGAGAGTTTTGATCATGAATGGGTGCTGGATTTTATCAAATGCTTTTTCTGCATCTATTGAAATTATCATATGGTTTTTCTCCTTCTTTTTGATTATGTGATGAATCACATTGATTGATTTACGAATATTGTACCAGCCTTGCCTCCCCAGAATAAATCCCACTTGATCATGGTGTATGATTTTTTCCATATATTGTTGGATCCGGTTTGCTAATATTTTGTTGAGGATTTTAGCATCTATATTCATCAGAGATTTTGGCCTATAATTTTCTTTCTTCGTGTTGTCTTTGCCTGGTTTTGGAGTCAGAATTATGTTCGCCTCATAAAAGGAGCTTGGAAGTCTTCCTTCCTCTTGAATTTTTTGAAATAGTTTGAGAAGAATAGGAGTTAGTTCTTCTTTGAATATTTGGTAGAATTGCGTTGTGCAGCCATCGGACCCCGGACGTTTCTTTGTTGGGAGTTTTTTGATACTGTTTCGATCTCATTTGTTGTAATCGGTCTGTTTAGGTTTTCTGATTCTTCCAGATTGATTTTTGGAAGATTATATGTTTCAAGGAATTTGTCCATTTCATCTAGGTTGTCTAGTTTTTTGGCATACAGTTCTTCATAGTATTTTCTTACAATATTTTGTATTTCTGTTGTGTCAGTTGTTATTTCTCCTCTCTCATTTCTAATTTTATTTATTTGAGTCCTCTCTCTCTTTTTCTTTGTGAGTCTACTTAAAGGTTCATCAGTCTTGTTTACCTTTTCAAAGAACCAGTTCCTAGTTTCATTAATCCTCTGTATTGTTTCTTTAGCCTCTATGTCATTTATTTCTGCTCTGATCTTTATTATTTCCTTCCTTCTACTACATTTGGGCTTTACTTGCTGTTCTTTTTCTAATTCTTTTAGATGCAGGGTTAAGTTGTTTATTTGAGCTTTTTCTAGCTTCTGAAAGTGTGCCTGTAGTGCTATGAACTTCCCTCTCAGCACTGCTTTCGCTGTGTCCCATAAATTTTGAGTTGTTGTATGCTCATTGTCATTCGTTTCTAGGAATTTTTTTATTTCTTCTTTGATCTCATTCTTAATCCATTCATTATTTAACACCCTGCTATTTAGTTTCCATGTGTTTGAGAATTTTTTAGCTTTTCTGCTGTGATTCATTTCTAGTTTCATGCCGTTGTGATCGGAGAAAGTGCTTGATATGATTTCAGTCTTCTTAAATTTGTTGAGAGCACTTTTGTGACCTAACATGTGGTCTATCCTAGAGAATGTACCATGAGCACTTGAAAAGAATGTATATTCTGCTGCTTTAGGGTGAAAGGTTCTGAAGATATCTATTAAATCGAGTTGATCTAGCGTTTCCAATAAGTCTGCTGTTTCTTTGTTAATTTTCTTTCTTGAGTATCTATCTAGTGATGTTAGTGGGGTATTGAAATCCCCTACTATTATAGTATTGCTGTTGATCTTGCCCTTTAAATCCATAAAAGTATGTTTTATATATTTGGGTGCTCCTATATTAGGTGCATAGATATTTATAATAGTTATATCTTCCTGTTGGATTACTCCCTTTATCGTTATGTAGTGGCCTTCTTTATCTCTTACTATATCCTTTGTTTTAAAGTCCAATTTGTCTGATATAAGTATTGCTACCCCTACTTTTTTTTCATTTCCGTTTGCATGAAATGTTTTTTTCCATCCGTTTACCTTCAATCTATGTGTGTCTTTTGTTCTAAGGTGTGTCTCTTGTAGACAACATATATATGGGTCCTGTTTTCTTATCCACGCAGCTACCCTATGTCTTTTGATTGGATCATTGAATCCATTTACATTTAAAGTTATTATTGATATGTAGTTGTTTATTGCCATTTTCTTCTTTAAAGGTGTATTCCTTTTTTTGCTATCTTCTTTTCCCACTTTGATCTGTTTACAACAGGCCCCTTAACATTTCCTGCAGCATTGGTTTGGTTGTAATGAATTCCTTGAGTTGTTTTTTGTCTGGGAAACTTTTTATTTCTCCTTCGATTTTAAACGATAGCCTTGCTGGATAAAGTAGTCTTGGTTGTAGGTTCTTGTTCTGCATTACTTTGAATATTTCTTGCCATTCCCTTCTGGCCTCAAGTGTTTCTGTTGAAAAGTTGGATGTCATCCTTATGGGGGCTCCTTTGTAGGTGATAACTTTTTTTTCTCTTGCAGCTTTTAATATTTTCTCTTTATCGCTTAGCTTTGGTATTTTAATTATGATGTGTCTTGGTGTAGGTTTCTTTGGGTTTCTCTTTAATGGAGTCCTCTGTGCTTCTTGGACTTGTGAGAGTTTCTCTTGCATTAATTTAGGGAAATTTTCAACTATGATATGATTGAACAACATCTCTATTCCTTGTTCCTTTTCTTCTTCTTCAGGAACCCCTATGATGTGGATGTTATTTCTCTTCATGTTGTCACAGAGCTCTCTAAGAGTTTCCTCTAACTTTTTGAGTCTCTTTTCTCTCTGCTTTCATGCCTTCATTCCAGTTGTCCTCTAACTCACTGATTCGATCCTCTGCTTTATCTATCCTGTTTTTAATTCCTTCCATTGTGGTCTTTATTTCTGATATTGTGTTTGTCATCTCCAACTGATTCATTTTTATACTTGCTATTTCTTTATTTAGGTGTTCGTAGTGACCATCCATTGTTGTTCTAAGATTCCTAAGCATCCTTACAATCATTATTTTGAACTCCGCATCTGGAAGTTTGATTATTTCCGTATCACTCAGTTCATCTCCTGAAGGTTTCATTTGGATTGCACTTTTTTGTCTTCTTATTGTCTGTGTTTTTGTTTGTAGAGTTGGTTGAGTCTAGGCTTGGTGTTGTCTGCGTCCAGTTTTCAGTTTTGTTATTTCTAGGTCTTCTTGGGTTGGTATCAGCTATTATTTGTAATCCCCTTTCGGATTTGGGCAGCTTTGAAGTCTTGATTTGTTTGTTTTCTTAACAGGTGATAGTCTTGTTAACTGATCTCAGCAGGGGGCTTCCTTGATACTGTATCCAGGAATGCTGTGGGTGTAACCTGAGTCTCTGAAGGTCTCTTCCACCAACTAATCTCACTGGCGGCAGGGTTTTTTCTCAGCTTCAGCAGGGGGAGGTGTATCTCAGATCTCCATGGAGACCTGCGTTACTGCCCCTCCTCCCCACTTCTTGTTTTCAGCTGTGTCTTGTTGCGCTGATTGGAGCTGGATACATGTTAGGAGATCTCTGATTCGGAAGCACTTCAGCTCTGTTTTGTGAAAGGTTCAGTCCCTCCCCGAGCTATGGCCGCCTCCAGCATGAATGAGTCAGCTTTTTTATTTCGTTTCCTGTATTCCTTAGCCCCTCACAGTCTGTCCCTCTCCCTGTCCTTTCCACTTGGGAGATAAGCTGGTCTTTTCAACCCACCTTGCTCCATGGTCGCCAGGTAAGTGGCTGAGAGCAGTAGTTTCTGCTCTTTTTCCTCTGTGAAATCCTCTCTGGGCTCCCAGCCTCACCCCCCCCCCATTCCTATAAGCAGAGGAGATTCAGGCACTCCTTACCAGGATTATTGTGGCTTCCTCTTTGCTCCTTGGTTTTTGAGATCTGTTCTTGCAGTTCAGAGTTGGTTTTTCATGCTGATTTTTCCTAAATTGATTTGTATTCCAGTTTGGTGGTGAGAGCTGGGTGTCTGTGTGTCCGCCTACTCCGCTGCCATCTTGGACCAAACTCAATATTGGTGCATTTATAACAAAGCACCACCACATAGGAATAACATTACTCGGTGGGATAAGCAGTTGAAGGAAACCAGCAGTTTGGTGGAGAAGCCCCGTTCTGCTAGGCCATCAGTCAGTGACAAGTCTGTAGAGGCTATATGGGATAGCTATATAAGGAGCCCTAAAAAATCTGTGTGTGAACCCACATTGAACTGCACTGAATGTTATGAAACTGGGAGAGTTTTCCTTTTATTTGATGCAGACTTCACATATCTGTCGTCTTTTGTTGCTTTCCTGTGACCAGTCAAAAGTGCACCATGACTTTACGAACACACTGTAGATGTCACACCTGTGATAGGTAAAAACATGCTTATTTTGAAAAACAGTGCCATCTGTTGGATGTAAAAGCAACACACGCTATACTAAATATTTTACGATTCCATTTCAATGTTTCTGATTGACGATCCATTTACGTGCAGCCATACTTGAGGATGCATGGTTGCAAGCACTACGATTGTGTTCTGCAGCTTCAGATCTGCTTTGTTCTCAACAGAATGAATGCAACAGGCTGAGAGTGGCTGAAATATGTCAACAAAAAACAGCAGATCTGGCCCTGGCCGGTTGGCTCAGCGGTAGAGCGTTGGCCTAGCGTGCGGAGGACCCGGGTTCGATTCCCGGCCAGGGCACACAGGAGAAGCGCCCATTTGCTTCTCCACCCCTCCGCTGCGCTTTCCTCTCTGTCTCTCTCTTCCCCTCCCGCAGCCAAGGCTCCATTGGAGCAAAGATGGCCCGGGCGCTGGGGATGGCTCTGTGGCCTCTGCCTCAGGTGCTAGAGTGGCTCTGGTCGCAACATGGCGACGCCCAGGATGGGCAGAGCATCGCCCCCTGGTGTGCAGAGCGTCGCCCCTGGTGGGCGTGCCGGGTGGATCCCAGTTGGGCGCATGCGGGAGTCTGTCTGACTGTCTCTCCCTGTTTCCAGCTTCAGAAAAATGAAAGAAAAAACAAACAAACAAACAAAAAAACCAGCAGATCAGCATCAAACACAACTCCATGCTCAGCAATCATGTGATTACAATCACCTTGCATTCCAGTACAACCCAGCTGATGATAATAGTTTGAGCCGGCATGTTCTCATTGTCACTATGACTGAAGTGTGTCTTTATTGCAAGGCTCTGAAATTTAATGGAGAAACGAAAGGAATGTGTTGTGCCCCGGAAAAATTAAATTGCCTCAACTTGGAGAACCACCAGAGCCATTAAAAACTTTGCTTGCCGGATATACTGCTGAATCAAAGCATTTCCTATCTAACATCAGGAAATAGAACTCATGCTTCCAAATGATGTAGTTCGGCACAGAAATCATAACAGCTCATTTCATGCCAACTTTTAAAGTGAAAGGACAAATTTATCATAATGCCAGCTCCCTACTTCCATTCCCAGATGGTCAACATAAATTCCTACAAATGTATTTCATCAGTGGTGGCAATGTTGAATTGAATGCACGCTGCTGAGTTTCTACCAGCAAAAAAAAAGGTCCATCGTTTCCCACTGCAAGAGCTTCTTCATGAAAAATAACAATTTAGTGTGTTTGTTCAAAACAGCAATTGACATGATGCCATCTAATACACAAGATTGTTATTCATGCTGACAAAACAGCTGCTGGAGAACATGTGTGAAGATTCAATGCTCCAACTATAGATGAAGTGGCAATTGTTATAGTTGGAGATCAATTCCAACCTAGAGATATTGTTCTTCATTGAAGAAACAATCAATTGACAAAAGCTGCAGAAACTCATTGATTCTACAATGCCCTGCAAAATCCAATCATTTTTTGGGGTGGTGTCAATGGATATCACTTCAACATTAAGATGATCAATCCAGTTAGTGGTGAAGAAACAAGTATGAAATGCAACACAATGATCTATTATTCATACCGATTAATGATTCGAGAGAATGAAGACAATCACATTTTTAAATGCCGTCAATTGTTTCACCAAAACATCATAGATATGTATGTAAAAATCAAAACAGAATATTTGATATTCATCCGTTTGAATCAGACCAAGCTTCGCTCTGAAGAATATGTTCATTTGTGAGATGCAGTTATAAATGACGGTAATACAACTAACGTTGGAAGACTAACGATTTTGCAACCTTCATATACAGGCAGTCCACATCATATGCATGAGTATGCTCAAGATGCAATTGCATATGTTCATCACTATGGGCGTCCAGACCTATTCATTACATTCACATACAATCCAGCTTGGGATGATATACAACAGCTCTTACTTCCTGGCCAATCGCTGGTGGATAGGCATGACATCACAGCACGTGTTTTCAGACAGATGCTGAAATCGCTGATGGATTTCATGGTAAAACATGAAGTGTTTGGGTCTGTGTGCTGTAAAAAAACAATGAGCAATGTCATAGAAACAACAATCTTGACAGGATCTTTCAAAGGTGAAGATGTCCTCATTGCTCACATTCCTATGATTCCAACGGATATGCCATTTCAATTTAAGAGACTGCAATTCCCAATTTGATTGGCGTTTGCATTCACCATCAACAAAGCTCTGGGCCAATCTTTAGAATTGTGCGCTTTAGATCTACACACGGACTGCTTCTCACATGGACAATTATATGTTGCGTGTTCTAAATTCTGCAAACCAGACAATTTGTATATCTGCACAGACAATGGGACAACAAAAAATATTGTATACCCACAAGCATTGTGAAATTAAACATATTAGAAACGTGTGCTTTCTCTTTTCTTTCTTTTCCATTTAACCAGACTGAGCCACAGCAATGCGTGGCTGGGTACAGCTAATGTTATATATATATATTTAGCAAGAGAGGGACAGACAGGGGCAGACAGACAGGAAGGGAGAGAGATGAGAAGCATCAGTTCTTCTTTGTGGCACCTTAGTTGTTCATTGATTGCTTTCTCATATGTGCTTTGACCCAGAGACTCCAGTCGAGTCAGTGACCCCTTGCTTAAGCCAGTGTCCTTGGGCTCAAGCCAGTGACCATGGTGTCATGTCTTTAATCCCACACTCAAGCCAGTGACACTGTGTTCAAGCTGGATGAGCCCACTTAACCATGGAGTTCCAAACCTGGGTTCTCAGCATCCCAAGCCAATTCTCTATCCACTTACTGCACCACCACCTAGTCATGTAGATATATTATATTTTTTCTTTAGCCTTATCAAAATGAAATGTACAGTAGGCCATCTTTTGCTTTTCTTTTCCTTCCCTCACCATACTATTTTTGAAGCAGATAATTTTTAGGCACACTGGAATTTGAGAACTGAAGCTCTCTAAAGAAGAAATGGCCATAGGGAAACTTGATGTTGAAACCAGTTTCTCTGAGGGGATGGAATCTTTTCAAACTATCATCCCATTTTAAAGTCATCTTGCATTTGAGGCAGACCCATTACATGGCTGCCCAATTCTGTTAAATTGATATCTTCTACATGAATGATTTCACTCATGGAGACCAAACCAACGTTAGAAATCAAATGCTGATTTTTTGTCATTATACTTTCCCCACTTTTAAAGAAATACTTGTCTTTATTTTGAAATTATTTGAGGAGAATTTTATATTTTATTTATTCATTTTTAGAAGAGAGGAGAGAGAGAGAAGGGAAAGGAGCAGGAAGCATCAAATCTCATATGTTCCTTGACCAGGCAAGCCCAGGGTTTAGAACTGCCGACCTCAACATTCAAGGTCAATGCTTTATCCACTGTGTCACCACAGGTCAGGCCAAGGAGAATTTTAATAATACTGTAATGACAGCAAGTCAACATTCCAGCAATACCAGGCTTTACATCAAATAATCAGTAGTGGCTGAACTTAGTATTCACTATTTTTTTCTCAGTCCTTTCAGCTTGATTTCCAGAGACTTTCACTCAAGAATTTTAATTAGTTTCTCAAAATGGGGAGTGTTAAAAAAAAGGGAGGGGAGTGTTGCAGAGACAATGACAACTCAGAGACCACATGGCGGGCACCAAGGAACCTAGGGGAGACCACCTCACAATCCCTTATACAGGTTTCATGAGATGGCCCTGATGCCCAGTCCTTAAGGGCACTTATTGATACACACAAAATAGAAGCAGGGGCAAGAATGAGGAAGTCAGGAAGCAGAGGAGAGAATGAGGAATTCAGGAAGGGGAACCTCTTTAGAGCAGATTAAAGGGCAAGCAAAGTAGCTCAAATGTCCCCACCTATTGATTAATCAGAATTGCTAATTCTATCCCTATTTTGCTGTGTTCAGCAAGGTACTGCGTTTAGTACTTTTGTCAGTAAAGCCACTGTGGCTTTTGCTTCAGGGCTCTGAACTCTGTCTCTGTTTTATGTTCCTATTTAGGGCCTCTACAGTAGTAAATAACAGAGCAAAAGGACAACGTTATAATTATTAGAGATGCATAAAAATGAAGATAAAAAACATCTATTAGATCACCTAGTCTTTAGCCATGCCAGGGAGATGTTGGTCACTGTGGTAGGTTGCTGAGTGTTTTGCTGAGTTCAGTGGTTTAAGCAATTTGGCTTCCGTTATTCTTTTGGTTAAGACTTCTGCAATCAAATAACTGCTGCAGAAACAAAACTTTACTGGAGATGTAAACATTTTTCCTTTTAAGTTGGAGAAGCACACTTCTGTGTTTCTGCTATTTTCTCACATTACTACCATACTTTACTTCTGACACCAGATGAGTGGGTTTTCCATACATCAAGCACTTCTCAGACATCAGATGAATATTGTAAGGCCAGTAAGTACGACAACCATCACAGCTGCCTGGCCAATGCAGGTTCACATTTAATCCAGACAGATCGTAAGGAAACTGCAAAGACAAAAACTGGTGGACCATTTTCCTTTATTCTAGACTCATACTGGCCAATGAGTGAAAAACAAACACACGGGGCACCAAAACCCACTCACATATTCCTCCAGTTCCACAAGCAGGAGAATCTTTCCGGTTTTCCTAGAATCAAAGGCCTAATAACCTCACTCAGTCCCCTCTACATGCTTCCATTTGGCTGCCTCCTTTCCTCCATGCGGCCTCTCTACCCTGGAACAACGTGGTCTCCTCCTCTCTCTACAAGAATGTGGTTTCTCTCCTGAAAATGTCCTAGTAGCTCTACCTTTTAAAACCTTTAGGTGCAAAGCCCTTCCTCCAGCACACATTAGCATAACCAAGCCCCTTCCCAAGCATGAGAAACGACTGGCTGTATCATGTGAGAGCATTACCACATGAGAGCAGCGCTCATCTTTAACAGAGTGGGCATAAAATAACCTATCTGCCCAACAAATACCCTATCATTTAATACACTTCTGACAATATGTTGGTCAAATCAGTTTGTAAATATGATATGTATGTTTGCTCGCTTATAGTTTGCATTGAGTATGGGGGACAGGCTGTAAGCACGCAGGGTTGTTATAGGCTAAGGCGTAGTTTTAAGACTAAGCTTTAACCCACACCCTTGACTGTTGCATGATAGGGAGTGGTGCACTCTTATGAGGAATCCCATTTATGCCTCAGATAAGTGACATTGTATCAGAGACTTCCTTATTTGTATATTGGCTAGGGGATACACAGAAACATTAAGACTCTCAAGGTAACACAATCAAAGATGTTTACAAATCTTTCAGGGTTCATCTTCCCTTACTAGCCTAGAGGTATTTTACCCTCAAGATTCCAGGGAGAGGGAGGAACTACAATCAATGCAAGGTGGTATGTAAATTCTGCCTCCTATTGAAAAAGAAGAAGTTTCTAGGTTAACCTTTATTTTAGATTTAAAACTGAATGACCCATTGTTCTTGCAAGCCAGAAACTTCTACATTCTTCTCCCTCCTCTCCCTAAAGGAGAGATGGGACAGGAAAGCCTGATAGGAAAGCCTGACCTTTCCTCCCAGAATATCAATATCAATTTTCAGCTTTTGGTATCTTACAACAGTTTCTAATCTTATTTATGCCAAGTGTCAAGGAATGAAAGCCACTCTAACTCTGGGTCACACAAGTGGTCTCATAGCCCCATTACCTTTTGCTTCAAAGGAGAATACATCATTGAAAATGCTACTATTTCCGGGCTGAGGTCTTTTCCATCTCTTTGACCTTTGATGCTTTCTCAATGATTTAGTATGACTTCTGTTTCATAGAGATGGAGATAAAATGCACATTTCCCCTCTATGTTTCATTCTGTATATCTCTCTCTATTGGAGAAACAGACATTTTATAACTTTGAAGTTCTGTGCTGAAAGATTAAGTATAAAAAAATAAAGAAATATTTGATTCCCATGAAATCTCAAAATGGGTAAACTCTACAAAGTGTTATGTAAAAATAGACTATTTGAAATGGAAAGAAAAAGATATGGTCAAAATCATGGATTCACCACTGACTAGCTGCAAATCACATAATCCTAACATCATTTTTTTTTTTCACTTGTAAACTGGTGACTATAATACTTGGTTTACATGGTAGAAAAGTTTTGTTATTTTTGTGTTGATTTTCTGTGTGTGTGTGTGCGTGCACACGTGTGTGTAGATCAGATGAGATCATCTATGCACCTGTATACTAACAAGTACTATAGAAATATTGCTGCTGGTGTTGATGCTGAATCTACTGGCAAGCACTCTGGCAAATTCAAAGTCAGGCAGATTTAAAAATTATTGATTATAACAAACTCCTAAAAATATAACTATTTAAATAAAGTGTATAGTAATTAATAGATATTAAACACATTAGAAATGACCAATAAATATTTTCTTTCTAATTCCTCTGCCTGTACACACATATACACACATTCCAAAACATACATTTGGGACTATGGAAAGTTGGTAACTTCCAGCCTATGAGCTAAGCCTGGATCACCATATGTCTTAGTAAATAAAATTTTATCTGAATACAGCCACAGTCATTTGCTTATGTAGTATCTATACATGCTTCCCACCTATAATGGTACAATTGACTAGTTGCAAAAAAGAAAGCATAGCTTTACATTTCACAGGCCTACATGGTTCTTTATAGAATGTTTATTAATCTTTGGTCTAGAAAAAGATCTAGATCTAGTATTAAAAACATAGGAAATGAATAGTCTTGTCATCTAGTGGTTACTTACTTAGATCACAGACACTTAAACTTGGGATATAAGTGAGATCTCAAACTTTTGGTGCCAGGACCACATTTATAGATAACCTTTGGCTTATGGAGGTTATCACTATAATTATCATATCCAAAATTGAAAACAATTTAAAAATATTTGTATATTAATTTAAACATAGATAATATTTTTACATATCGAATAAATGACAATGAAATTAAAAATAAGTTTATTCTTCCAAAGAAAAAAATAGTACAATGATTAACATTGCTTTATGTTTTTGCAAATCTTTTTAATGTCTTGCTTAATTGAAGACTGTGTAAATCTCATATTTGTGTCTACATTTAATCTGTGTGAATATCACATGTATATACAGCTTCTGCAAAATTTCAATGTGCACTTATAATAGAATGATAGTTCAAAAAGAAAAGAATGCTCTAGCATTATAATGAAAATAGTGTTTAGTTTGGGGATCCCAATTATCCTAGATTATTCTTTGAGAGCCACGTTTATAAGGTGGTATGTACATGAAATTATATTGGTTCAAAAACCTAAATCAAGATAATAACCTCAAATCGGGATAACAGTTTTTCAAAAAAAAAAAAAAAAAAAGCAACCCCAAAACTTTAACATACAATTTTAAGATCTTATCAGTTCTACTCTTTGCTTCAAAACAAAGAATTTACAAGATATGTGTATATACTATGTTAAGCAAAAACCTGTGATCTAAAGTGTAGGCCAAAATAAAAAATCCCCCATATATAAAACTATTTACCTTCTATTGATTTACATTTTTAAAAATAAAGATGAATTCATAATGTGCTATGCTTAAAATACTTTTATAGCTAGCCCTGGCCGGTTGGCTCAGCGGTAGAGCGTCCGCCTGGCGTGCGGGGGACCTGGGTTCGATTCCCGGCCAGGGCACATAGGAGAAGCGCCCATTTGCTTCTCCACCCCCCTTCCCCTCCTTCCTCTCTGTCTCTCTCTTCCCCTCCCGCAGCCAAGGCTCCATTGGAGCAAAGATGGCCCGGGCGCTGGGGATGGCTCCTTGGCCTCTGCCCCAGGCGCTAGAGTGGCTCTGGTCGCGGCAGAGCGACGCCTCAGAGGGGCAGAGCATCGCCCCCTGGTGATCAGAGTGTCGCCTCTTGTGGGCGTGCCGGGTGGATCCCGGTCGGGCGCATGCAGAAGTTTGTCTGACTGTCTCTCCTCGTTTCCAGCTTCAGAAAAAAAAAAAACTTTTATAGCTATAATCCTGTGTTTTTCTTACCTAGGAGGCAGACCATACTACCCCAGAATCAGGGTTTTGTGAGAACCTATTTTAAATATAGTTGGCTCTACTATTTCTAAGTTCCCGTTGTATTAAGTCAGAAAAATACCAACTTAGCTGTAAATAAAGTGATCTTTAAGAATTACATCATAATATGTGCTCATTGTAGAAATACATATGAGCCAAACTGAAAACAATAGTATATTTTAAATACCACCAGGAATAATTACCTTTGAATTTTTCTAGTTTTGTTTTTAATTGTTTTAATTAGACAACTGTGATCCCATTTACCCAAAACTAAAATACTGTGGTTGAATTAGTTTAGTTTTTATTAATATATTCACTTAAGTGAATAACCTGACATGCTGTCTTCACAAAAATCTCATTACAATAAATAATCATTTGAAAATATTAAAAATATACCACCTCAACTGTTAGATTGGCTATTATTAACAAGACAGGTAATAACAAGTGTTGGCGAGGCTGTGGAGAAAAAGGAACCCTCATTCACTGCTTATGGGAATGTAAGTTAGTACAACCATTATGAAAGAAAGTATGGTGGCTCCTCAAAAAACTAAGAATATAATTATCATATGACCCAGCAAAATTATATAGGTTTTAGTTGTATTATTCTGTTATATATCATCTGTATGTTATATTGTGTGTTCACCACCCTAAGTCTCCTTTCCTCACAATTTATCCTTCCTTTACTCTCTTCAACATTCTCCCACCCCACCTTTCCTTCTGGTAATCACCATACTGTTGTCTGTGTCTGTGGGTTTTTTGTTTTTGCTTAATCCCTTTGCCATTCTCCCTGAGTCCCCCAAACTGATCTTTTTATCTATGAACATGTTTCTATTTTTTTGGTAGTTCATTTTGTTCATTAGATTCCACAATTCCTCTACTGGGTATTTACCGCAAATACTCAAAAACATTGGTATATAAAGACACATGCACCCCCATGTTCATCGCAGTATTATTTACAGTGGCCAAGACATGGAAAAAACCAAAGTGCACCTTGATAGAGGATTGGACAAAGAAGATGTGGTACATATATACAACAGAGTACTACTCAGCCATAAGAAATGACAACATAGGGTCATTCATGACAACATAAATGGATCTTAAAAACATTAAACTGAGTAAAATAAGTAAATCAGAAAAAGCTTAGAACTGTATGATTTCACACATAGGTGTGATATAAAACTGAGACTCAAGGACATGGATAAAAGTGAAGTGGTTACCATGGAAAGAGGAGCATAAGGAAAGGGCTTGGGAAAGGAGGTGGAGGGAAGAGTGTAAAGAGGGACAAATATAAGGTGACAGAAAATGATTTGACTTTGGGCGATGAATACACACATAATCAACAGTTCAAATGCTATAGAAATATTTACCTAAAATCTATGTAGTCTTATCAATGTCACCCTGTTAAATTAAATTTTCTGAATAAAGTTAAATATATATATTATCTTTTAGAAATATTTTACTTAAAAGTTATTTTGCTTGTTATCTAAAAAAATTACTTAGGAAATGAAATATTTTGCATATAAAGACAAAGTACTCAATTCTTTTTTATTAGACTCTAATAATTAGAGGATAGAAAAAATAAGTGAAATACTCTGTGAGATTTAAATATGGTCAAATATCTGGTATAAAAATACATAATTGCAATGAATTGAATATGACATTACTTCAGGCAAAAAGACTGAACAAAGAATTGAACAATATTGGAATTCTGATTAGCTGAACAGTGAAATTTAATTTTTCAAAAATAAAGTGACTAACATTAAAAAGAAATAGAAAAAAAGATTTGACTTATGAAACCATAAGATCCCTTAGTCATCATATTTAGGATAATTAACTTTAAAAATTACCATGAACTCAGGAATTTTACAAGCTGCTAGGACTTATAGGATATATGACTATACTTCATATGAACAATTTCAGTATTTGTAAGCCTCCACAGCTTCCTAGGCTTTCTAATTTTATCAATATAGTCGGTGCTCAGTAAAGAATTTTAGTAGTACCATGAGAAAAAAATTTCATGAAGACATGTTTACTGAACAAGTATCTTTCAGGAAAAATACAGACTTATCCCCCCCCAAAAAAGTAGTCTTATATGATTGTATGGCATAAAACATTTTCTTTCAGGTATATATGTTTTTACAAAATACATATATAATAACAGTGGTGAATTAATAGACCATTCTTAAAGACATATAAATTTATACAAATTCCTCAGTAAAGCTTTACAGACTATTTTTTGGCTTAAAACACCAAGTTTTGTGCTTATACTGAGTATTTGAGTTATAGACATGACAAAGAATAGACTAGCATACACAAGTTGTGTGGAAGAGTTTCTTTTCATTTTTGGATCTATTTGTATGAGCAAGTTTCCATCAAAGGCGATTTCTTTTAATTTTTTAAATTGTTATTAAGTGAGAGGAGGAGAGGCAGAAAAACAGACTTCTGCAGGCTCCCAGAGCCAGGATTCACCCAGCAAGTCCCCTATGTGACAATGCTCTGCTCATCTAGGGCTGTCACTTAGTGACTTGGCAACAGAGCTACTTTTACTGCCTGAGGCAGAGGCTCCATGGAGCCATCCTCAGTGCCTTGGGCCAACTTGCTCAAACCAATTGAGCCGTGGCTACAGTGGGGGTAGAGGTAGAAAGAGAGAGAGAGAGAAAGGGAAGGAGGAAAGGTGGAGAAGCAGATGCTCACTTTCTTGTATGCCCTGACTGGGAATTGAACTAGGGACATTCGCACCCTAGGCCCAAGCTCTACCAACTGAGGCAATAGGCCAGGGCCGTGATGTCTTTTAGATGTGTCAGATGACATAAACGTTGTCATTTTTCTCTTCTTGTCCTATAGATAAATTTTCCTCCAAAGTTTCCTTTTTCTGGAGTAGCAAAGTCCAAAAAAGAAATTCATAATTGTTACAATCATTAAAGTTGAGCTCATTTGCTAGGCTGCAGCCATGGTGGGCGAGAGAAATTCCAACTACAGAAATACTTTCTCTAACTTTTCTTTCTCTCTGAAGAAAGCAAATAGGAATGAAAGTGAATGGTGTTATTCTGGGGAAAAATTTGAATCTTTTTTAATTCATGAATGAATAAATTATTCATAATTATGAGACTATTATTAGTAACACATTACTTGTGACACTTTTTTATCAGTGTGTCTCAACTCTGAAGATTGAGACTTTCTGCTAAAACTTATACCATATTATTCCCATTCATTGAGCTTCATAATCCTCATAAGTCATCTGTGGCTGCTCATTCTTCCATGCCTTCCAGAACTAACTGTCAATTCCAACCAGTTTTTATTCTTTTGCAATATATTTAGTATCACTTTGTTATTGTTTCCATTGCCACATCTCAATACAGATTTCTGTTAAGTGTCATCTGAAAAATCAAAGCTTCCAAACTATGACACATTGGGAGCTAAGAATATCTGTATAGATATTTTTTATTTCTTCTGCACTCTGATTGTTAGATTCTGTGACCATACCAGTTCCCTGGCCAAAGTCACCAATGGCCATTCATTGCTTACCTAAAATCGTCCCCAAGTAGCCTGGTTGAATACCAACATATCCTATATTATGATTACATAAAGATTAAAGGAACATAATATAGAGTTGGAATAAATATTATACAGTTATTTAAAAACATTCAAGATTGATTTTTGATTAAAAACAAAACAAAACAAAATAAAAACAATCACTGGAAATAGAACTACCAGTATTCTTAATGAACATGTCAAACATGACAACAAAATTTATAAACCACATCGTATTTAGTAAATCTATTACTATTAAGTGACTGTGAATCAAAGAATGAATAACTAGTATTTAACAAATTTCTGAGAATCCTGATCAATGTAATAAGATATGAAACAGAATTAAGAAGTTATAAAGAAGTGGTGAATTTTATTACTTATAGCTATTACAGATATAAGGAACCTTAAAATAAGCCTGACCTGTGTTTAACTATAATAAAATTCTTGGCATCTACCTAAAGAAAAGAATATCCAGGAAAAAATTATCAACAAAAATATTTGAAGTTATTTACATTAACAAAAATTTGGAAAAACTTAAGTGTTTAGCTATAAAAAATGGTTTGTGAATGTGGTACATTTACTTAGACTGGTGTTAATCTTAATTTTTGAAGCATCTGTGTCAATCAAACTGTGCACAAAGAAACTGCTGGGCCATAAAAAAAAAAAGTATTAATGCCGAATGTGTAATATTCTGGTAGCCATGTAGAAAGTATTAGAGAATAAAATGGAAAGAAAAGAATGGAAGATGGATAGTGATTATCTTTGGATAGTACATTCTTAATTTATTTTAGTAGTAATTTGAAATTTGCAAATTTATTACCATGAGAATACATTATTTTTATAATTAGAAAACATAAAATGAGTGTTAAATGCACAAAAATAACAAATTCAGTTTAGACTTCTCTTTCCCTAAGAAACCTTCCTTGATTAATCCCTCTGGTATTGGTCATTGCTTTATACTGGCCTCCATACTTATGTATTCAGTTTGTACCATATTAATTTGCATTTAAAAAATCAATTTATAAGCATAATTATGGTATTTCCACATGGATGTAGTGCAGTCTTCACACTGAATTCTAAACTTGAGAATATGAGAACCACAGTATATTTCCTACAATATTTCTATAATAATTCATGTGGTACTTTCTACAGAGTGAATATTAACATATTGAACACCTGATGAACCACTGGAAATGTGGTAATGCTTGATGAGAGAAATAAACTTGAAATGCACTTTGATGTTCTCTACAGTTTTTATTGCCATTAAACCCTAGTTATTAAGTTAAAAAAAACATATACACAAAAAGTTGAATAATATACTTTTTAGTTGTATATTATTATTTGAAATCAAACTTCTATAAATGTTGTTCAACAATGCTGTCCTTAAAAATTCAAGCTCTAATTTTCTGCCATTATTATAGTACCTTTATTTTAATATGTGCTATAATTCTGAGTTTTCATCAGAATTCAGCTAAATTATTTTCCTGTAAAATAAGATAGTAAAGAGAAAATGGATAACTGCTTCTAGTAGGTAGAAGTCATTACCACTGCATTGCCTATTAACATATGCATATCGTTTCTTTGTGCCCCAGATGTTCAGGCATATGGGAATGAAAAAAAACCAATGAATTGGAACTTCTTGAATCAGTTATTCTGGTGACAAACAATCTGTATAGCTCATTGATGATTGTTTTACCCTTGACAAAGTGGCTGCAATTGTTGCTAGCAGATGTAGCCACACTTAATTTCTTTTCTCCACCCCAATGTACATGCTATTCTGGGCCAGAAAAATAAGTTAAGAAACATGTCATTAATTGCATGTGCTCCCTACACTTAAGGATTAGCTAATGAACATCATTAGTAATTCCTATTAACCAGATAGAAAGTTTGACACATTAAGTACAGTAATTTAGTGAAGATCTTTATTCATTTTGGGGTACATAGCTTTGATCAACAAAATCAAGAGTTTAAATGCTATAGAAATCTATGTACTCTTATTGATCAATGTCATCCCATTAAATTTAATTTTCTAAATAAAAATTAAAAAAGAATTGTGAAGAACTCTTGAAGAAGAATAAGCAAATGATTTCTAATAAAATTATATAATAGGCCCTGGCCAGTTTGCTTAGTGGTAGAGCGTTGGCCTGGCGTGCAGGAGTCCTGGGTTTGATTCCTGGCCAGGGCACACAGGAGAAGTGCCCATCTGCTTCTCCACACCTCCCCCTCTCCTTCCTCTCTGTCTTTCTCTTCCCCTCCCGCAGCCAAGGCTCCATTGGCACAAAGTTGGCCCGGGCACTGAGGAAGGCTCTATGGCCTCTGCCTCAGGTGCTAGAATGGCTCTGGTTGCAACAGAGTGGCGCCCCAGATAGGCAGAACATCGCCCCTGGTGGGCATGCCGGTTGGATCCCGGTCGGATCCCGGTCGGGCGCATGTGGGAGTCTGTCTGACTGCCTCCCTGTTTCCAACTTCAGAAAAAAAAAAGTATATAATAATTTTCCAAAAATAGAGGAAAAATATAGATGTATAAATTCAAATAGTATTTTTAATTAGGCAAAATTAATATAAAATTATTGTGAGTCATATATGGATTGCTGTGAAAGTAAACAGTGACTCAGAAATTTCAGAAAAATAAAAGGAAAATGAAGTAGGTGAGTAATTGTTGCAAGTCTAATTAAATAATATGATTAGAGGCTAGTTTAATTCAGGTTTAGAAGAAATAGAGCATTGATAACCCTATGTTTAATATATAGGTGACAGTATGATAGCAAATGCTTAAATATAGTTTTAAAAAGAAGAAAACTAGTAAAAACAGAGTGAAAAGACAATTGAACTAGTTTGTTTTTGTAAATAAATATTTATTCTATCTAACACATCTCCTAAACAACAAAATATTGGGAATAGAGAATGAGTCTTGGTCGATTTAAATGTCAGCTATTAATTCTTTGGTTTTATGCTATATTTCTACCACCAATTTTTTTTTTTTTTTTTGTATTTTTCTGAAGCTGGAAACGGGGAGGCAGTCAGACAGACTCCCGCATGCGCCAGACCGGGATCCACCTGGCACGCCCACCAGGGGGCGATGCTCTGCCCATCCGGGGCATCGCTCTGTCATGACCAGAGCCACTCTAGCGCCTGGGGCAGAGGCCAAGGAGCCATCCCCAGCGCCCGGGCCATCTTTTGCTCCAATGGAGCCTCGGCTGCAGGAGGGGAAGAGAGAGACAGAGAGGAAGGAGAGGGGGAGGGGTGGAGAAGCAGATGGGTGCCTCTCCTGTGTGCCCTGGCCAGGAATCGAACCCAGGACTTTTGCACACCAGGCCAATGCTCTACCACTGAGCCAACCGGCCAGGGCCTCTACCACTAATTTTTTATGAAAATATGTGATTCAATCCAAATACTAACTTAAAAAAAATGTTTATAGTCCAAAGTTTGAAAGACCTATCAAAAGTACACATTAGAAAACAGCAAAAAGCTTAGAATGCTAAATGATTTACTTAATCAGAGGCAGATTATAACAACAAAATGAAAAAGAATGGGAACATGGAGAATCATATATAGGAACATTTAATCATGTATATAGAAAACCCAAAGACTCTAAGAAAAACTATTAGAAATAATAAACGAATACAGTAAGGTTGCAGGATACAAAACTAATATACAGAAGTCTATTGCTTTCATATACACCAACAATAAAACTTTGGAAAATGAACTAAAAAAAAAAGCCTTTTACAGTTGCAACAAATAAGATAAAATACCTAGGAATAAACATAAGAAAAAATGTAAAAAATCTATATACTGAAAACTATGAAGCAGTATTAAAGGAAATAAAAAAAGACACAATAAAATGGAAAAATATCTCATGTTCTTGGATAGAAAGAATAAATATAGTTAAAATGGTCATATTACCCAATGTAATACACAAATTTAATGCAATTTCCATCAACATTCCAATGTCATTTTTTAAAGAAATGGAACAAAAAATCACCAGGTTTGTATAGACCATAAAAAAACCTCAAATAGCCAAAGCAACCCAGAGGAAAATAAACAAAAATGAAGGCATTACAGTATCTGACTTCAAATTATACTACAGAGCCACGATAATCAAAACAGCATGTTATTGTCAGAAAAATAAAAACACAGACCAATGGAAAAGAATTAAGAGCCTAGAAATAAAACCACATATATTTGGGAGAATTATCTTTCACAAAGGAGCCAAAAACACACAATGGAGAAAAGAAAGCCTCTTCAATAAATGGTGCTGAAAAAATTTGGAAAGCCACATGCATGAAACTTGACTATAGTTTGTCTCCTTGCAGAAAAATTAATTCAAAATGGGTCAAAGACCTAAATATAAGATTTGAAACAATAAGTTATAGAAGAAAACATAGGTGCTAAACTTATGGACTGTGGCCTTAGAGACAAATTTATGAATTTGACCCAAAAGGCAAGGGAAGTTTAAGCAAAAATAAATGAATAGGACTGTATCAAACTAAAAAGCTTCTGTACAGAAAAATAAGCTGACAATAAAACAAGTGGGCAGCCAACTAAACAGGAGGTGATATTTGCAAACAACAGCTCTGATAAGGGATTAATATCCAAAATATACAAAGAACTCACAAAGCTCAGCAACAAACAAGCAAACAATTCAATTAAAAAATGGGGAGAGGACATGAACAAACACTTCTTCCAAATGGACATACAAATGGCCAATAGATATATGAAAAGATGCTCGTCTTCACTAGCTATTTGAGAAATTCAAAGCAAAACTACAATAAGATACCACCTAACAACTGTTAGATTGGCTATTATAAACAAGACAGGTAATAAGTGTTGGAGAGGTTGTGAAGAAAAAGGAACCCTCATTCACTGTTGCTGGGAATGCAAATTAGTACAACCGTTATGGAAGAAGGTATAGTGGTTCCTCAAAAAATCAAGAATAGAACTACCATATGATCCAGCAATCCCTCTACTGAGTATCTCCCCCGAAAATTCAAAAACATTGGTTTGTAAAGACATATGCAGCCCCATGTCATCGCAGCATTATTCACAGTGGCCAGGACATGGAAACAACCCAAGTGTCTTTGATAGAGGATTGGATAAAGAAGACATGCTTCATATATACAATGGAATACTATTCAGCCATAAGAAATGATGATATAGTATCATTTACAACAACATGGATAGACCTTGATAATATTATACTGAGTGAAATAAGTAAATCAGAAAAAGCTAAGAACCGTATGATTTCATACAGAGATGGGATACAAAATTGAGACTCATGCACATAGATAAAAGTGCAGTGGTTATCAAAGGAAGTGGAGATGGGGTGGGGGGCAGAGTTGGGGAAGGTTATAAAGAGGAACAAATATAATATGATGGAGGGTGATTTGACTTTCGGTGATGGTTATACATTATAATCAACTGTCCAAATTATGTGGAGATGTTTATCCAGAATCTATGTGCTCTTGTTGATCAATGTCATCTTGTTAAATTTAATTTCCTAAATAAAAAATAATTTATATAATTGAGAAAAAACTTTGAACATGGGTGCTATTCAATTGCACAATACTAGTTCAATAAACAGAGTACACATTTTCTTTTTTTGGGAGGAGGAAAAAAATCTCTTTTATTTTAATGTAATGCCAAAAGAAGGTTTAATGTTTTGGAGGGATTACAATAAATTAAAGCATTTATTTTGCTCTGTTTGCACTTGACATGTGCTGTTTTCAATATATATAGATCTTATAGCAATTGTTACCAATATATACACCCTGGCAGAAAAATAAAATGTCTTCCACTGTCCTGGATGAGCATGCATATGTGGTGTTTATGCAAATTAGGGAATTTGGGGCATTTATATATTCAGTTCAATTTAATGAACAGATATTGACAATTTGCTAATCTTGGGGAGGAGTGAAAATAGGGTGGAAGATAGAGGTAGATTTAAGTTTGGAAAGCCATACTGCTACTAAATCTCTAAGAGCTGACAATACATACATGTCAGAAACACATACAGTCACTGATATATATACAATGTACATGGCTATAAATGCTATACTCTATCCAAATCAAATGCTATTTATATAATCCTTCGAGTGGATAAATAAAAAAGAGATTAATTCTGACTGTAATGGGTGAAGTCATCTACAAAAACTTCTTGGACAATTTGCTCCAATTTTATTGGTACACAGGGAGAGACAGATTATTCTAGGAAAAAGAGATAGCTAAAGCAGGGCATATGGTAATTTTCTTCTTGTGCAATATCAGGAAACCCAACAGTGTTATCAACAAAAGCTCCTTTTTAATTTCTTTGGGTCCTTGAAATCATCTGGGACAGTGGTGGTGCTAGGTAAGGCTGCTGCAGAAGAATTTGGTCTTGCATTTGAAGTGGGAAGAATATTATGTCCAGCTCAAGTGTTCCAAGGGTAGAATCCAGCTTCTCCTTGTTTAGTTCAGCTCCAGGCAGATACCTGCATGCTCAGCTACTTTCAGTATTAAGCCTGTCCCTACCAAAGGCTGGAAGCATTTGAGACAACTGAACCATACCTGAGACCAGAATTAGAATTGATGCTGTAAGTCCTTAAATAAGGTGCAAAGTGAATCACAGATTTCTCATGAACCAAGTCTAGTAGATTTTTCCATTAGTTATAATTCTGCCTTTATTGCATATTACTGTTCCAAATATTTTTCATTGATATACTGATAAATTATCTTTCTGGTTTCATATTTCAGTAGCTGGAATCTGCTCTAAAATAAAATGATTGCACACAGGGTCATCTTTGTCTGCTACTATCTCCACCTATCAAATAAATGTTTCAGTATCAATATCAGTTTCATTCAAACTTGAATTAGTTTTGCTCTGGGTGACAGATCTGTAAGTTGAATTTACCTTCCCCAGTCTGGCCCAATGCTGTCTTCTTTCTCTTAAACTATAAATAGCTATCAGGATGCCAGTTTTCCTTGAGGCTAAGTTTTTTTAGTTATTACAATTGAAAACCCTATAAGCTATATCTTAGTTGCCCCATTCATAGTATTTTTCACTTTGGAAAAAATACATTCTAAACCTTATTCTCAATCTAAGAACTTCAGCTGTGTCTTTGTAACAGAAATGAAGGAAAATTTGCCACGTGCTGTGGAAGTAAAAGAAGGTAAAATCATTGCTCTGAATTATTCATAAAATCACAGAATTTGGGGACACTAAACAAGGAGGCATTACTCAGTGACCTGAAACTGAGAGATTTTCTTTAGCTTCTCATGCAATCTGAAATATATTACAATTCATACTCTTACTGTTATAAACATGGATGGTTCTCTTTTAGTGAAAAACACCCAGTAGAATTGTTGGACAAATAAGATGAGCTTTTCTCCTCTTCTCATCTCTAAAACCAATTTTCACACAGACATGTCTACAAATGCATGTTTTAATAGACCTAATATCTTTATGATATGATGTTTTCCCTGAATACAAGAATATATATTTATTCCTCTAGAATTATTTAGCTCTCAGGTGCCGAGTTACTATTTCCCTGGAGTTGCATTGCCCAAAGTAATGTGGACATTTTTCTCATTTTAAATGTCACCTCATATGGACCCTTGGTTTTGTAGCATTTTGCAGCTGTTTTGATATTTTTTCCCTCTCTCATGGAGATTCTTGGTAAAATCAGAATAAAATGTTGACTTTTTTTCTTATTAAAAAGTTATGGTGAATGAAAACAAAATCTGATCAGGTGACTCCATTGTAGCCTGTCCCAACTGTGTATTAAGAAAAAGCATGAGGGCACTAAAAAGATGAACGCTCAGGCCCTGAACCTGTAGAATGTAAGACATTATGCCCCAATTTGAGGAAAAGCATCAATAATTTAGTGAAAGGCAGTGGTGAATTTGTGACATGTAACAATTAAAAGCAAAAATATCTTGGCTTCTTTTTATGACAAAGAATAGACATCCTGAAAATAGAGAAACCCTTTATAAATCCCTTATAACTGTTTTCTATAGCATATGAGATACAATGAAAACAGGAAAACTGTAAAAATGTTTCTGTTCTTCAGGGGCTTGTGTGGACATAGGAGAGGAGCTTTCTGTCTTCACTATGCTTCTAACCACTGTATAACTAACTATATCACTATCAAGACATCTGAAGTCTGGACACTGACAAGACAGTAAATTGTAATAGATTGCTGACTGTCTAACTAGGATCCAGATCTAAAATGTCATGAAAGTGAAGGGATTATCTTTGCACTTGAGAAGTAAATGTAAAAATTGTGAGGGAGCTCTAGGGTGCCTGAAAATCTTAGCCCTGATGTTTGGAAGAAATAGTAGCTAATGGAGGCTAATGACCTCTCATCACTTCCACTATTTCTCATGTACAATTATTGCAATGAGCCCCTAACTGCTCTATTTCTAGCTTTACATTAAAGTTTCTAGTCTGTAGAGCAGGTAGAATGGTCCTTTTAAAATATAAGGCAGATCATTTCACTCTTCTATTTAAAAACACTCTTCTGAGTTTAATGGCTTCCTAGCACATCCAGAATGAAATTCAAATTCTTGCAAAGCCTAAAGTCCCTACAGGATCCTGTCCCTCAACTACCTCTTTTACAAAATTCCAGCCTCCCCATCTACATTTGTCTGTTACATCAGTTTCCTTACTGTTGTTTTAAAATGAACCAAGCATGACTTCACTTCAGGATCTTTATCTTTGTCTTTTCCACTAAAATGTAAGCTGAATACTGACAGTTTTTTTTTAAAATATAGTAGTAAGAAACACATAGCATTAAATATAGCCTCTTAACCAAATTTTAGGTGTACAAAACAGTATTGTTAATTATTATACGCACATTGTTGTACAACAGATCTCTAGAATTTATTCATTTTCTTAATTGAAACTATACCCATTGAATAGTGACATTCCATTTATCTCTTCTGCCAACCCCTGACAAACATCATTCTACTTTCTGCGTCTATGAGTTTGACTTATTTAGATACCTCATATAAGTTGAATCATGTAAATATAAAAGGATTTCCTTTTTCTTCAAGTCTGAATAATATTCCAATGGACCACATTTTCTTTACCCATTTATTCTTCAATGGACATTTAGGTTGTTTCCTTCTCTTGGCTGTTATAAATAATACTGCAGTGTATTATGCAATGCATAACAAAGTGCAAATATCTCCTCAAGATCCTGTTTTCAATATGTTTGAATAAATTCACTGAAGTGTGATTGTTAGATCAGATGTTAGTTCTACTTTTAATTTTTTTAGGAACTACCATACTGTTTTCTATAGCAGCTGCACCGTTTTACATTCCCACCAACAGTGCACAATGTTTCCAATTTCTCCATATTCTCACTAACATTTGTTATTCTTTTTTTTTCCCTGACAATGACCATCCTAACAGGTGTGGTATGAAATCTCATTGTGGTTTTGATTTACATTTATCTGATGATTAGTGATGTTGAGCATCTTTGCATAGAACTCGAGCCATTTGTTTTTCTGCTTTGGAGAAATTTCACTTGCTCATGTTTAATCAGATTAATATGATATTTTTAATACAGGCAATCCCTGGGTTATGATGTGGTAGGTTCTGTACGTTTGAATATGTTTAAATATGTATATGCACAGAAAGGTAAAAATGTTAAGACAAACATCTGTCAAAGTTGCATTTAATATGTAAAGGTACCTGTTCCAACTTACAGAACAAACCTACAGAACCTATCTTGTTTATAACCCAGGGTCTATCTGTATTGAATTGAAGGAATTCTTTATGTGTTTTGGATATTAACCCCTTATTTATTTATAGTTTGCAAATATTTTCTCAAATCCTGCAGGTTGACTTTTCACTTTGTTCTTTCTTTTATTAAATAGTAGCTTTTTGTTTTGTTTTATTACCAGCGCTTTTGATGTTATATGAAAATATTCTTTGATGAGACCAACATAATGAAGTTTAACCTTTTTTTCTTCTAGCAGTTTTATAGTTTTAGGTCTTATGTTTAAGTTTTTAATCCATTTTGAGTTGATTTTGTGTGTAGTGTAAAATAAGGTTTAATTTTATTCTTTTACATATGGCTATACAGTTTTCTGAACACCATTTGTTGAAGACTATTTACTATGTACTTCATTATGTAGTCTTGACACACTTGCTAGAGGTCAATTGACCTTATATGAGCTGGTTTATTTCTGGGCTGTTTATTCTTCCTTTGCTCTATATGTCTTTTACACAGCCACCATACCTCTTTGATTACTGTAGCTTTATAATATGTTTTCATTTTAGGAGATATGAGGACTTTGGCTTTTTTTCTTTTTTTTTCAGAGATGTTTTGACCATATGAATTTTTGAATTAGTTTTTCTATTTCTACAAAACATGTACTTGTGATTTTGATAGGAATTGTGTTAAATCTATAGATCAATTTGGCTAGCAACATTTAAACAATATTAACTCTTCCAATTCATGAACACAAGATGTCATTTTAGTTGTGTCTTCTTTAACTTCTTTAAGGTTTTATAATTTTCATTGTATAAGTCATTCACATCCTTAAGTTTATTTATAAGAATTTTATTCTTTTAACTTTGTTTTAAATAAGAATATTTTTGTTAATTTGCTTTTCCCATTATTCATTGACGTCTAGAAATAACTGATTTTTGTTTGTTGATTTTTTGACCTGTACTTTGTTGATTTTATTTATTAGTGTTAAAGGTTTTTTTGTGTGGAAGCTTTAAGGTTTCTACATATAAGAGCACGTCATCTATGAACAAAGATACTTTTACCTCTCTATTTTTTATTTTGGATGTCTTTTATTTCTTTTTATTTCCTGATTTCTCTGGCTAGGATTTCTATACTATGTGGCATAGAAATGGTGAAAGTGGGAGGAATCTTGCCTTGTTCCTAATTGTAGACAAAATGTTTTCAGTTTTTCTTTTTAGTATGAAGTCATCTGTTGCCTTTTCATATAGCCTATAATATTTGAGGAATTTTCCTTCTGTTACTAGTTTTTATTGGTTTTTTTTTTTTTTTTTTTCATTTTTCTGAAGCTAGAAACGGGGAGAGACAGTCAGACAGACTCCCACATGCGCCCGACCAGGATCCACCCGGCATGCCCACCAGGGGGCGATGCTCTGCCCCTCCCGGGGGGTGGGGGTCGCTCTGTTGCGACCAGAGCCACTCCAGCGCCTGGGGCAGAGGCCAAGGAGCTATCCCCAGTGCCTGGGCCATCTTTGCTCCAATGGAGCCTCGGCTGTGGGAGGGGAAGAGAGAGACAGAGAGGAAGGAGAGGGGGAGGGGTGGAGAAGCAGATGGGCGCTTCTCCTGTGTGCCCTGGCCAGGAATCGAACCCAGGACTTCTGCACGCCAGGCCGACGCTCTACCACTGAGCAAACCGGCCAGGGCCTAGTTTTTATTGTTTTTGTCATGAGAGTGTATTGAATTTTGTCAAAAGCTACTTTTGCATTTCTTGAGATAATTATCTGATTTGCATCCTTTATTGTTATTGTGATATGTCATTGATTGATTTTCATGTGTTGAACCACTCTTGCATCCAAGGGAAAAACCCACTTGGTTGTGTGATCTCTTTAATGTCCTATCGAATACCAGTTTACACCTGACCTGTGATGGCACAGTGCATAAAGCATCGACCTGGAATGCTAAGGTCACCAGTTTGAAACCTTGGACTTGCCTGGTTCAGGCACATAAGGGACACAAAAACAAGTTGATGTTTCCCGCTTCTTCCCACTCTTTCTCTCTCTTTCCTCTATCTGAAAATCAATAAAAAGAAAGTTTTTCTAAAGAATACCAGTTTGACACTATTTTGTTAGTGATTTTGCATCTATCTTCTATTTCCATCAGAGATATTGGTTTATTCTTCTAGTGTTTTAGACTTTGGCATTATGGTAATGCTTTCCTCATAAAATTAATTTGAAAGTATTCCCTTCTCTTCACATTTATTTGAGAAGAGATTGAGAAAAATTGGCATTGACTCTTCATAAATGTTTGGCATATTTCTCCAGTAACATTATCTGGTCCTGGGGTTTTTTGCTGGGAGGTTTTTGATTACTGATTCAGTATTCTTATTAGTTATAGATATGTTTCTATTTTCTGTTTCTTCATGATTTACTTCAGGTAAGTGACCTATATCTAGGAATTCATCTGTTATTTTATGTTATCCAATTTGTTGGTGTATCATTTTCAAAGTAGCATCATAACTTCTTTTTTATATTCTTATTTTTGTGGCATAGTTGTAATGTCTCTTCTTTAATTTCTGATTTTATCAAATAACTCTTCTTTTCTCTTAGCTAAAAGTTTGTTAATTAAAAAACTACTGTTTATTCCTATTTTTAAATTTACTTATCCTTTAATTTTTATTATTTTTTCTTTTTCTAACTTTGGATTTAGTTTGTTCTAGTTACTTAAGGTGTGAATTTAGATTGTTTATATGAAAGCTTTCTTCTTTTAATGTAGGTATTCATTATTATGAACCTCTCTCTAAGGACTGTTTTTGCTATATCTCATAGCTTTGGTAGTGTGTTTTATTTTCATTTTTCTCAATACATTTTTTAATGTCCCTTTTGATTATTTTATCTGTTAAATTCAAATTTTTTTTACATATTTGTGATTTTCCTAGTTTTCCTGCCATTGATAATTTCTAGTTTTGTTCCATTGTAGTCAGAAAAATAAGTTAGTATAATTTCAGTCTTAAGTTTGTTGAGCTATTTTGTGAAGTAGCATGTATCTATCCTGGATCATGGTCCCTATACACTTCAGAATAATGTGTTTTATGCCGCTGTTAGTTGTCATATTCTGTATATGTCTGTTAGGTCTGTAGTGTGTTTAAGACCTCTGTTTTCCTATAGTTCTTTTGTCTAAGTGTTCTATCAATATATCTTTTGAAAGAGGGATACTGAAATTATTTACTATTATTATGTTGTTTTTTAACCTTCAGTTATATCCCTTCAGTTATATCAATGTTTTATGCATATATTTGGGTGTTTGATGTTGGGTGCATACATGTATATTATATCTTCCTGGTTAATTGACACTTTTATCATTACATAATGATCTTTGACTCTAGTGATAGTCTTGACTTAAACTTGATTTTATCTAATATAAGTATGGCTACCCCTCCTATCTTTTAGTCACTGTTTACATAAAATATCTCTTTCCATTCTTTCAATTTCAGTACTGTGTGTTCTTCAATCTAAATTGAGTCTCTTGTCCACAGCATGTATTTAGGACCCCCCTTTTTTTTTTCATTCACCATTGTATATATTGTGATTGGGGAATTTATTTCATTTACTTTTAAAGTATTTACTGATAGAAAAGGAATTATTATTGGCATTTCATTAATTATTTTCTGTTAATCTTATACATTTTTGTTCCTCTTTTTCCCTCTTGCTGACTTAATTTGTGTCTCATTGATTTCTTTGTAATGACGTGTGTTGATATCTTATTTCCTTTTGTGTATCTTCTATAGGTACTTTCTTTATGATTATCATGCAATTTAAAAAACATTTTGTAGTTACAACAATATATTTTAGGCAGATTACTTAACTTTAGTTACATACAAAAGCTCTATTCTTTTAACTCTTCCTTTTTCATACACTGTATTTTTAATGTCACAAATTAAATCATTTTAAATGTGTATTCATTAACATGTTTTTATAGTTATAATGATTTTTATATTTTTGTCTTTTATTTTGTATAATAGAATAAAAAGTGCTTTATATACCATTGTTACTATATTGCAGTATTCTATATTATTCTGTATTTTTATGATTACCAGCAAGCTTTATATTTCCATGTTACTGTCAAGTGTCCTTTGGTTTCAACTTGAAGGTCTCCCTTTTGCATTTCTTACAAAGTTGGTCTAGTGGTGAAGAACTTCAAGTTTTGTTTTTCTGATAAAGTCATTATTTATGTTTTATTTTTGAAGGCCAGGTTTTGCCTGATATAGGATTTTTTGCAGTTCTTTTTTTTTAAAGTACTTTGAATATATATTCTCTCTCCTTTCTAGCTAGCATGATTTCTGCTGAAAAAGTATGCTCTTTTTTGGAGGATCCCTTATATGTTATGAGTCACTTTTCTCCCGCTGCTTTCTAAATTCTTCCTTTGTCTTTGACTTTTGACAATTTGATTATAATGTATCTTAGTTTGGACTTCTTGGATTTTATTCTTATGGGAGTCTGTTGGATTTCTTGAATCTGGATGTTCATTTCCTTATCAGATATGGGAAATGTTCAGATACTATTTCTTCAAATAAACTTTCTGCCCTCTTCTCCTTTTGTCTCCTTTAGGACTACCATAATGCATTTGTTGGTTTGCTTTATATTGTTTCATGAATCTCTTAGTTTTTCTTCACTCTTTTACATTCTTATTTCTTTTTGCTCCTTCGACTGAATAATTTAAATGATTTTTCTTTGAGTTCAATGATTCCTTTTTTCTTCTTTTTCTTTCTGATTGGACAACTTTGATATTAAAGTCTAATAAAATTTTCAATTCAATTATATTTTTCAGCTCTAAAATGTCTATTTAGCTCTTTTAAATATTTTCTACTACTTTGTTAATAGTCTCATTTCTTTGTGCATGGTTTTCCTGAGTTTATTGAATACCTTTATGATGGTTATTTTAAATTTTTTGTTAGGTAATTTCTATACTTCTATTCAGTTTCTAGAGATTTCTTTTGTTCCTTGATTGGACTATGTTTCCCCATTTTTTCAAGTGTCTTGTAACTTTATATTGGGATTAGAGAATTTGGAAAAACTACAAACTCTCCCAGTCTATATAGACTTTTTAAATTTTTTTTTTTTTTTTTTTTTTTTTTTTTTTTTTTTTTTTTTTTTTTTTTTTTTTTGCTAGAGATGATGAGGACCTCTCAAACCTGTTCTCTGAATGCAAGTTTTCTGGATATAAACATTTGAATTTCAGATTAGAAGAATTTGTCAATTCTGTTTGTCTGGAGCATGTAATTTCCTACCCCCTCTGGTGTCTGTCTACGATACTGCAAGTTCTTGGGAGTTGTAGAAGTCCCAGCTTTCTTTTTGTTTCAGGTCTCAGTGATCCTCAGACTTATGGATTATGGTGTATCCCATCAATGCTCCAAGCTGGGTGAGACAAAAACCAGTCCCTAGTGCAGCTCCCTGAAAAGCCTGAATGATGAATGCATTCTTCACTGTTCTTGTTCGTTTTTGAAGGATAAGGCTGCCAAACTGTATCAACCTCTATTTGCTGTACAGAGCTCCACAGGCCCTCAGGAGTAGTAGCAAGCTTCTCAGCTCTCTTTTGTTTTCAGCGGTGATAAAGTTGAGTATGCCAGGTCTCATCGGTACTCTGAGACAAGCAATAAAGAAATCAGTCCCTTGGCTAGCCCCTAGAAAACTTGGAACATTGGTGACACATTCCAACTTTTTTCCTTCCCAGGGATAATCCAGGAGTTTGGAGTTTTTAACCACTCATTCTACCCTGAGTCAAGGGGAAAGACTACGGTGAGTGAATGCTACACACCATTGCCTTTGTTCTCAATGGTCTCCAATCTAATGCATGTCAGCATTTAGATTAGGGCAAGACAGAAGCTGGTTCCTTAAAGAGTCTCTCTAAAAATTCCAAATTCAGAATGTTTTCAATCCAGATTTTTCTTTTTGTCTCCAAGTAGAACCCAGGAATTGGGAGTATTCTCCCAATTTTATAGTGCTGTGCCAGGAAAGGGACTATTGTGAGGGGGTGCAGTAAATTGTCCTACCAGCTTCCATATAGCTGGTTTAGCATTTGCTTTTCATTAAGGGTTTTCTTAATGGGCTTATCGATTTTTCACAAAGAAAATTGGTGTATGTATTTTGTTGAGTGTCTGTGAGTGAAAGAAGTCCTGGGATTTCCTGTTTTTTCATCTTGCTGATGTCTGGGCAGGAAATTTTAACCTGACAATCCTTTACTTATGCTTGGAATAGTCTGTGTTGGATAATTGACACCTATGATTTTTTTTTTAGTAAATTATTACTTATCATTGATTTTCAAACATTTAAAATTTTCATTATAGGAAATAATTTTTTGATTATGATTAAAGTTTGTTAGAGCACCAATCCATTACTTTGAAAGGGTAGAAGTCAAACATTTATCTCAGTGCCCTATTCAAATTGTTTTTTGAAGGTAACCAACAAACATTGAGGAGAAAATATTCTTTTAAGAATTATTTCAGAAAATAATTAAGAATAAATGAGAGAATTTGCTACCCTTTTTAAGTATCTATTAAAATAGTGGTTTAAAGCAGAGTTTACATAAAGTTAAAACCATTAGGGAAAAAGCTGATGGAGAACTTTATTATGGTGCAATTTAGCTGACTTTAATTTTTTATCTAATTACATTTTTTAAAGTAGGACCTTTTGAAAATAAGAGATTGCAATTTAATTTTTATCTTCTTTATCTCTATATAAACAAAGATTCATGTAAAAATCAATTATTAGCTAGTTGGTAAACTTTGCTTTTTGCATGAAACTTTCTGTACTTTCCGAGGAAATATTATTTCAGATTATCTTTGGTGCCATCTTTCAGTTTTGATTTTGAGTATCTTTTTAATCTTTTGTTTTATCAGGATCTTGTTTATTTTAAATTTAAAATTGATTAAATGTCAACAGTCAATGAATTAACTCAAGGAGCTGGTTTATCCAGAAATAAAAATTTTGTGGATTAATGTAACTTAAACTTTGCTTTGGATTTCTAGTCTATAAATTGTAAAAATAAAATTTGAGCAATATGCTTGATTCCTGAACATATACAGTAAATAATTTTACCAAAATAAGCAAATGTTTTTGGAATACTGTTATGTAAATGTAATGAATAGATAGAGAAAATTTCTAATGTAATGTTAGTAATTCTATTTTAAAAAAGAGAATCTACTAAAATCTTTCCATTCTTAGATGACTACATTTCACATTAAAGTTACATAATAGTTTTCATTGACAATATTTTTTAAATATTTGTTTTATAATTTTATATATAATGGAATGGATAATATACTATAGTATCATATAAACATGGGAACTCAATTTTTATTTTTATATTTTATAACAATTTTTTTTGTCATTTATTAAACTACCCATTGGAGCAGTTAGAATATTTCTATTGACATTTCTATAGTGATAAACACAATCTTTTGTTTGGTTGTTTTTTTCCCCTAAATAATATGGGCAAAATCTCTCCCTCATACATTATAATCTTAATTTCTTAAGGCTCCCTCTCTCTCTTTCAGTGAATTTCAATTCCACCCCCTTTTTTTGAGCCTCATTTCAGTAACTATCCAAATTTGTGTATTGTAAGACCCATATTAACCTTTTTGTAATAACAATTTTTATCTTCCCCAAAGGAGTAGCTCTTGTGAGAAGAAAATAGTTACATGTTCTTTAAAGAAGAATTTTAAGAACATCTCCAGTGTAGAGACTAAAAAAATATAAATTAATTGTAAACTAAAGATTTTATCTAGAAGGGAGCTGCTTGAAGATGACTATTTCAGAATACACCTATGTTGAAGTTGAATCTGGTAATCAACAACATTATTAATTCCTATATGGGTTCAAAGGGACAGAACAATAAACTTTACCTTTTTAAAAGGAATTCAAACCTGAAACATGGTTGTGAAATGTGAACTGTTGCAAAGAGGTTTTTGTGTCTATGATAAATGTTACTCAGATTAGTAAAATCCTTATTTTACTTTAAAAAACGTGCAATTAAGAACTTTTCTAAATTTTTACATACTTTTGTGTAATTTACACAAAAATTGTCTAATTAATGCATATATGTAAATCCTTTAAGTTCTAAAATAAAATATTCACTTAAGAGAGAAGCTTCTTTGACTTATTCCTTTCAATGTATCATTAATTTTGTAGACAGCATAATTTATGATGTGACTTTAATCATTACATTCTTTGATCAAAACCTAAAAGTATTCTCATTTTATTCTCTTTATATTTAATTTTTTTCATTACTTTAATCTTTTTTCTGTTCCCTGGTCCCATAATATTAAAACTATTTTTTTAAATTTATTTTTAAATTTTATTTAGATAATTACCTTTAACATGGTGACATTGAACAATAAGAGCACACAGGTTTCAGGTAAATATTTCAATGACATTTGAACTGTTGGTTATGATGTATGTCCATCACCCAAAGTCAAATCATTTTCTGTCACCTTATATTTGTCCCTCTTTACACCCTGCCCACCATCTCCCTCTGTTTCCCTCCAACATAAGCATCAACTCCCATATGTGCCCTGACCAGGCAAGCCCAGGGTTTGAGCCAGCGACCTCAGTGCTCCAGGTTGACGCTTTATCCACTGTGCCACCATAGGTCAGACATAGAAAAAAATTTTTAAGTATTTCCTGTTCAGCACCTAAAAACATTAAATATTATTTTCTATTTTTCCTGTATGTTCTTTTCAATTAGTATGACTTCCACATTGACTCCTGGTCAAGTATACTCTTTCTTCTCTTTCTGCCATATAACTTTTAGCCATCAATGACCTGGCTTTTTTTTTTTTTTCTTCTCTCCTCTATTGCTATCTTAATCACTGTCCCTTCAGAATTTATTCAGTACTTAAACCCATCTCTAAAAGGCAGCACTTAATTGTATACCTTTGAAGTGCTATTTTAAAAGTATTTTTTTTTGTTTTAGTATTAGAAAAATCGTCAATAATCAGAGGACAATCAGGCTGTTAATAGGATCCTTTATTCTGTGAGAAATTATTCAGAGTCAAACTTTCTATGCATTATTGCTCTATGTGATCTCAAAAAGAACTAAAAATATCTATCACTGAATCACAGTTTTCCTTAGCATATTAAATATATCTTCTTCCTTCACATAATATTTTAACCATCAAAAAATTGCCCTGGGCGGTTGGCTCAGTGGTAGAGTGTTGGCCTGGCATGCAGGAGTCCCGGGTTTGACTCCCAGCCAGGGCACACAGGAGAAGCACCCGTCTGCTTCTCCATCCCTCCCCCTCTCCTTCCTCTCTGTCTCTCTCTTCCCCTACTGCAGCCAAGGCTCCATTGGAGCAGGGTTGGCCTGGGCGCTGAGGATGGCTCTGTGGCCTCTGCCTCAGGCACTAGAATGGCTCTGGTTGCAACAGAGTAACGCCCCAGAGGGGCCAAGCATCACCCCCTGGTGGGTGTGCCAGGTGGATCCCGGTCGGGTGCATGCAGGAGTCTGTTTGACTGCCTCCCCATTTCCAACTTCAGAAAAATACAAAAAAAAAAAATATCATTTAGCAAAAACATCTTTGTTTCACTACATATATAGAAGGTTGGACCCCGTAGCTTCACAGCTTAGTTAGAAAGGAGGGAGGCCAGGGTGGCCAAGTGGGTTATCATTCTTTTGTTATCTCTAGATCCTCACTACACACAGTGTGGAATCTACCTCTTTTTTTGGTGGGCACCTATTTCATCATTTATGAAAACTACAATGGCTGCAGTTGTTACTGGTATTCTTTTTTTTCTCTTTCTAAAAAATAACATCTACAATTGGTCATTATACAAACACAAACAGTACAGAAGTGAATCAAATGTAAATTGAAATCTTCCTTTCTCCACAATACTACATGCCACGCCTTTACCTTTTACTTAGAAACTACTGATAAAAATTTAGATTATTTTCAAAAACTTCAGTCCATATATAATGAATGATATGTTACTAGTTATTTATAATTAGCAATATATTATTCAAAAATACATTGACTGTTTTAGCACTATTTTAAAATAATTGTACAGTGTTAATTTTTATCTGCATTTAAAACAATCATAATTGGTGAAAATTTAGGATATTTCTATTTGTTTCCATTTTATGAACAATCATGTAATGACCATTATATAACCATTTGCATACTTGTTCAATTATTTAATAGTCCAATCTAAGAAGAATAGTTGAGAGTTTTCAGCTGTTTCTTGGTATCACTCCTATAGAGTGCTTTGGAAATGTAGGCCATTTTGATTTTATCAATGAAACGTACATGACTAGCATTTGCCAAGTGGAGGTTAGAAGTGATTTGCATCCTGTATTTGGGGCCAGACAGTCCTACACAAAGAAAAACTGTTTATCATGAATGCCCAATTTTACCCCTTAGAGAAATTGGCAGCCTGAAGTATTCCACTATCTGCTTTAAGAAATTTTGCACTCTTTATGTACTTTACAATAAACATCGATTACTAATAATCTGCAAAATAATATACTCCCATTTAAATGATTTACTCTTTTCCCACACCAATCAATAGAACTTTAATGTTAATCAAGGGAGGGGAGGGGTTCTTTAAAAGATAAATACATAAGACATCGAACAAAAAAAGAGAACGAATATAAATATATACATTAAAAATGAGAAACTGACCTAATGAGGCTGTTGTGCAGTGGATGGAGCATTGGCCTGGGATACTGAGGACCCAGGTTCAAAAGCCCATGGTCATAGCCCATAATGTGGGCTCATCTGGATTGAGGGCCTGGATCTTCAGCTTGAGCACAGGGTCATTGGCTTGAGTGCGGGATCAAAGACATGGCACCTTGTTTGCTGGCTTGAGCCCAAAGGTTGCTGGTCTGAAACTCAAGGTCACTGGTTTGAGCTCAAAATATCTGGCTTGAGCAAGGGGTCACTGGCTCGACTGGAACCCCTTGGTCAAGGCACATACGAGAAAGCAATCAATGAACAACATAGTTTTGCAACTATGAGTTGGTATTTCTCATCTCTTTCCCTATCATCTGTCTCCCTTTCTCTCTCTCACTCTTAAAGAAGAAAATGAGAAACTGAATGATTTTAAAATTTCAAAAGAATACATTATGTATTTTAGCCAACATTCTAGAAAATTTACAAAGTTTAATTTTCAAAAAAAAAATTTAGACCTGGCCTGTTGGCTAAGCGGTAGAGTGTTGGCCTTATATGTGGAAGTGCCAGGTTTGATTCCCAGTCAGGGCACACAGGAAAAGCAACTATCTGCTTTTTCACCTCTCCACCATTTCTGTACTCCTCCCCCTCCTTCTCCTCCCACAGCCATGGCTCGAATGGTTTAAACAAATTGGCCCTAGGTGCTGAGGACAGCTCTATGGCCTTGCCTCAGGCACTAAAATAGCTTGGTTGCTGAGCAGCAACCCAGATGGGCAGAGCATCGCCTGGTAGGGGGTTTCACAAGGGGATCCTGGTCAGAGCACATATGGGATTCTGTTTCTGCCTCCTTGCTGCTCACTTAAAAAAGAAAACTATAAAAACTGACTATAGATAAATAAAAACATTTTGAATATACCAATTACAAAGGAGAAATTGTTAAGTCATACTATACATACTATAGTAAAAAATCACATGATTTCTCAAACAGGTCTTATTTAACTGAATGGAAAAGTTAATTCCTATGCTGTTCAAACAGTTCTTTTGATTAATACGAACATAGGAAATACATCTCTGCTATTCATTTTCTTCCTAAAACAATCAAAAGCAAAAATAAATATAAAAAAATGAAAACACCCATAAGTTTTGTTAAAAATAAACACCATAAAAAATACTATACCAAATTCTGAAGAATAGTTTCCCAAGGCCATAAAAATTTATTATGTTCTTCCAGAAAAAAAGTGTGTGTGTGGGGGTGCAAAAGTGTAAGTGTTGACATGTTAACAAATATGGCATATTACAATGCATATAGACTTTCTTTTCCTCCTGAAACTCTATAAAATTATGGTAAATGGCTTATTAAAATGATATAAACCTAAAGGAGCAAAGAGAAAACAGTAATATTTTTGAAGCTAGTCCACAGAGGACTGGAAATGACTTAACAAACCAACGAGAACAAATTTCTATGCTGACATTGGGGAGATCTGATCCCTTAAAAGCCTCATAAATAAGGAAAAGATAGCTGTAGAAGTTGAGGTAAAAGTATATATAAAGGTCAGGAAGATTGGTTAGAAGCATATTTGTAATGCCAAAGTTACCATTTCTAGTGAATGCCTCTTGGCTCCCCTGGCAGAAGAGGAGAGATTTCACCTTTGGAAAGATAAAATGTCAGGATGAGAGGTGTCAACTTCATTGGTCATTCATAAAATAGGGGCAAAACAAACATTAACTACTGAAAGCTGACATCTCTGGAATCTTTTTCCCTACCTTGGCTCACAGTATGAAGATGTGTTAGTTCTATACCCTTAGAGAAGGACACTGGAAAGATCTACTTAAAAAAAAAAGTCCAAGGAATAGACTTACAATTGTGTTATAAGGGGTTTTTCCAAAGTAATAGTCCACCCACCTTGATTACCCTGAAGGGAAGCCACAGTTGAAAATTACTACCTATGAACTTAGAGAATACTATGAACATTTAATTCACTGTTCTTGAACATATATATTCTTAACATCTATGAGAATCTGGGAATAACCTGTAAGATAAATCACAGAAACAAAAATAAGAAAGTGCCTGACCAGGTGATGGCTCAGTGGATAGAGTGTTGGACTGGGATGCAGAGTACCCAGGTTCGAAACCCTAAGGTCACCAGCCTGAGTGCAGGCTCATCTGGTTTGAGCACAGCTCACCAGCTTGAACCCAAAGTTTCTGGCTTGAGCAAGGGGTCTCTCAGTCTGTTGTAGCCTCCCGGTCAAGGCACATATGAGAAAGCAATCAATGGACTAGGTGCCGCAACAAAGAATTGATGCTTCTCATCTCTCTTCATTCCTGTCGGTCTGTGCCTATCTGTCCCACTCTGTCTCTCTCTCTCTCTCTCTGTCTCTGTCACAAAAAAAAGAAAGCAACTAATGTAGAAGTAAACAGTATACCTATAGGCAAAAAAGAAAGTTATCACAAAAATATAAGAGGTTAATAACCAAAATATATAAAGAACTCACAAAAGTCAGCAACAAGCAAACTATTCAATTAAAAAATGGGGAGAGGACCTGAATTGACACTTTTCCCAAGAGAATATATAAATGGCCAACAGATATATGAAAAGATGCTCATCTTCACTACATATTAGAGAAATGCAAATCAAAACTACAATGAGATACCACCCCACACCTATTAGATTGGCTATTATCAACAAAACCGGCAATAACAAATGTAGGAGAGGCTGTGGAAAAAAAGGAATCCTCATTCACTGTTGATGGGAATGCAAATTAGTAGAAACATTATGGAAGAAGCTATGGTGGTTACTCAAAATATTAAGAATAAAACTACCATGTGATCCAACAATTCTTCTACTGGATATCTACCTCCCAAATTTGAAAACACTGTTATGTAAAGACACATGCACCCCCATGTTCATTGCAGCATTATTCACCATGGCCAAGGCAGGGAAACAACCAAAATGTTCCTTGACAGATGATTGGATAAAGAAAATGTGATACATATATGTGATGAAATACTACTCAGCCATAAGAATTGATGACATATTGACATTTCTGACAACATGGATGGAACTTGAGAACATTATATTGAGTGAAATAAGTAAATCAGAGAAAGCTAAGTACTGTATGGTTTCACACACAGATGGGATATAAAATCAAGACTTATGGACACAGATAAAAGTGAAGTGGTTACTGGGGAATGGTGATATGGGGATATTGAGGAGGCAGTGGGGGGAAGGGTGTAAAGAGGGACAAATATAATGTGACAGAAAATGATTTGACTTTGGGTGATGGGTATACATCATAATCAATGTTCAAATGTTATAGAAATATTTACCTGAAACTTATGTATTCTTATCAATCAATGTTACCCTGTTAAATTTAATTTTCTAAATAAAATTTTAAAAAAGTATTAAACAAAAGTTATCATTAATGCTTTTATAAGGTAATATACCCAAGCAACAAGACCAAGATGTGACAAAATAAGTTACCAAAATGTATAATGCATTTCTTTAAAATTTTATTGCAAAAATGTATACTTAATAGTAAATTTGAAAGATTAAGTTGACTGCATTTTCTGGAAAACTAAGAAAATTATCAACTTAAATAAAGAAAATAGTATATAGAAAAGAAATACAATCATTTATGCTAAATTGGTCAGCTATGAGTAGCATTAACCTGGTTAGATAATATGAACACTAACTATTGATCCAAAGTTAAGATATAATTATATAAGAAGGATGAGAAGGAGGACTAAATCTTTAGTTGACATAATGGTAAATCAATTGAAGATACTTGATGATGAACACTAATAAAATTTCAGTATTAGACTGTTATTTAGAGATATAGAAGTAAAATTCAAAAGCAATACTAATTTAATTGAAAGTAGTATCTTCTGAGGAAGGAAAAATGGGATGGCAGGAATGGAATGTTACCATTGTACACAACAAACTTTGAGGAACTATTTGACTTCTTAACCTATATACATTTATAACATTTTAAAATAAAAATAATAACAGAAAGAATTGATGGTTCATCTTCAGATCATGGAAAGTAAAATCTATTCAGGACTTTGGCTTACAGAGTTTTACAGTAGCTATCAGTGAGCATTTTAGGATTTTTCAGTGCGTCTTTTGATATAAAAGACATTGTATTGACAATAAGTTCAATATTTTAAATTAATGTGTATAGTATACTGGAAGAAACATTTAAAAAACACTTAAGATTTTAGAGTTTAAAGGAAAAATATTCTTCTATTTATAAATCTAGTACATTTAAAAATAATTTCTAAGAGGGACCGGATTAATGTTTGGTTCCATTTACAACTTTTTAAATTAAATTGTCTTAAATTTAAACTGTATTTATAAATTTAATATGTTTAGTTATCTTTGTGAACATTTTAATTATATGACAAACAAAACTTTCCAGAGTAGGTAATCTTTATAAAGCTAATAAATCAAACTAACAAAATGGTGAATCTTGTCTTAAATGTTAAGCAACTACTGTCAATTTAGTAAAAACCCTCTTATATTTTTCAATTCAAAACAGTGCTTAAAATAATTACTCAGTTACTCATTTAAAATTAGAATTTAAGATGCTAATCTGTAAATATTTAAATACTAATACCAGTTACTAATACCTATAACATCTCTAAAATATGCATATTATTGTTTTGAGCTATTTCATCTTTAGACTTTAAACAATTTTTTTTCCCAGGGTAAAAATTAAAAAGTACCTTTATGCCTTGTTATCTTACTTTGGATCACTTAATGTAAGAGCAGCACTATTGTTTGGGATGTTTTCTGTTTCTTTTTATTTTATGAGAAATTTTTTTCAAAATTTTCATTAACTTTAAGGCTCAGTGATAATTAAGGTGGTATGTATTCTTATCTACAATTTATTGTTATATTGGCCCTGTTGCTTTTCTCTGTTTGACTGGGACTCTGCAAGGTAGGGTAAAAGTAGGTTTGCAGTTGTGAGTACATAAAACACAGTTGATTCTTGTATTATTATTATTAAGTACTGCATTAAGTACTGCATTATTTTTTATATGAACAACTGAAAATCTACTTTTGCCCCACTGTATTTTATGGAGTCACAATGTTGATATATATTTTTTAAATTATTCTTTAATGGGGCCCATTTTTTTTTTTTTTTGTATTTTTCTGAAGCTGGAAACGGGGAGAGACAGTCAGACAGACTCCCGCATGTGCCCGACCAGGATCCACCCGGCACGCCCACCAGGGGCCACACTCTGCCCACCAGGGGGCGATGCTCTGCCCCTCCGGGGCGTCACTCTGCCGCGACCAGAGCCACTCTAGCGCCTGGGGCAGAGGCCAAGGAGCCATCCCCAGCACCCGGGCCATCTTTGCTCCAATGGAGCCTTGGCTGCGGGAGGGGAAGAGAGAGACAGAGAGGAAGGAGGGGGGGGTGTGGAGAAGCAAATGGGCACTTCTCCTATGTGCCCTGGCCGGGAATCGAACCCGGGTCCCCTGCACGCCAGGCCTACGCTCTACCGCTGAGCCAACCGGCCAGGGCTAATGGGGCCCATTTTTAACTGAGTAGTTTGCTAAAATGGTGAAGGAAAAGATCAGTATTATAAATTATGTAAACAGACAGCATCAATTTAAGTTTATTTTCCCTGAACATTTTCTCAGCAACTCAGTAATCTGTGGGAATAACTCTTTTCATGGACAGCAGTGTGTATGTCAGGCTGTATCATTAATCTGAACATGAAAGTAGTGACTAAAGAACAGGATATAGATAGGAGATGAAGAATCTATTTATATGTCATTTAAATATCTAGAAAATTTATGATATAGTAACATCTACCTATAACCAAGCATTGCTTGCTATAATACAGAACCTATTATCAGGCAATTATTATATCTCCTTTAATTATGAAATTATTACTGAATAATCTATAGCATTACAAATTTGTATTATTTTATTAAATTTATTGGGGTATCATTGGTTAATGAGTGTATATAAATTTCAAGTATACCATTCTAAAAATTTCTATATATTGTATTATGAACTCACCATCCAAATTATTATTATTATTATTTTCATAATTAAGTAAGAAGTGGGGAGGCAGAGAAACAGACTCCCACATGCACCCCAACCTGGATCCCCCCACAAGTCCCCTATGAGGTGATGCTCTGCCCATCTGGGGCTGTTGCTCTGTTGTTCAGTAAACGACCTATTTTAGCACCTGAGGTGAGGCCATGGTGCCATCCTCAGCACCCAGAGCCAATTTGCTCAAATAAACCATGGTTGTAGGTGGGGAAGAGAGAGAGAGAGAGAGAGAGAGAATGGGGAAGGGTAAAGAAGCGGTAACAGAGCAACCAAATGGCACTGCGATTGGCCCACCATGAAAGCTGGAATGCCCACTAGTGGGCGGTAGGGACCAGGTTGACCAGAACTACAAAAGTGAGCAGTTTTTATAAAAAGACTGACTACCCCTGCTTGCAACCAGAGCCATTCTAACACCTAAGGCAGAGGCCATGGAGCCATCCTCAGTGCCCGGGCCAACTTTCCTCCAATGGAGCCTTGGCTGCAGGAGGGGAAGACAGAGATAGAGAGAAAGGAGAGGAGAAAGGATAAAGAAGCAGATCGGTGCTTCTCCTGAGTGCTGTGGCCAGGTATTGAACCCGAGACTTCCACATGCTGGGCTGATGCTCTACCACTGAGCCAACTGGCCAGGGTCTTCACAATACCATTTATTGAAGACTATCTTTACCCCATTGTATGTTCTTGACTCCTTTGTCAAATATTAATTTAACATAGAGGCATGGGTTTATTTCTGTGCTCTCTATTCTGTTCCATTCATCTGTATGTTTGTTCTTGTGCAATATCATGATGTTTTGATTAATGTGCACTTGTAGTATAATTTGATATCAGGTATTTTTGATACCTCTCACTTTATTTTTTTTCAACATTTCTGAGACTATTTGGGTATTTTTTGTGATTCTATATAAATTTTTGAAATATTTATTCTAGATCTGTGAGATATACCATTGGTATTTTAATAGAAATTGCATTGAATTTATAAATTGCTTTGGGTAGTATGGACATTTTAATGATGTTATTTCTTTCTACCCATTAACACAGTATGTGCTTCCACTTATTTGTATCTTTCCTCAATTTCTTTCTTTAGAATTAGGTCTTTTAACCCATTGGTTACATTTATTCCTATGTACCTTATTTTTTGTTGCAATAGTAAATGGGATTCTTTTCTGAATTTCTCTTTCTGATAGTTTATTATTGTTATATAAAAATTTCACTGATTTCTGGATATTTATTTTGTATCCTGCTACTTTCCCAATTTGTGTATTAGAACTAGTAGGTTTTTTTTTTTGTGATGTCTTTATGGTTCTCTATATATATAGTATTATGTCTTCTGTGAATAATGATAATTTTACTTCATCCATTCCAATTTGGATTCCTTTTATTTCTTCTTTTTGTCTGAGTGTTGTGGCTAGAACTTCTAGTACTATGTTGAATAAGAATGGTGAAAGCAGACATCTCTGTCTTGTCCCTGATCTTAAGAAAAATGCGTTTAGTTTTTGCCATTGAGTATGATTTGGCTGTAGGTTTGTCATATATGGCTTTATTTTGTAGAGGTATGATCCTTCTATTCCAACTTTACTGAGAGTATATCATAAACGGATGCTGGATTTTATCTAATTCTTTTTCTGCATGTATTGATATGTTCTTGTGTTTTTTACCCTTCATTTTGTTTATATGTGTATTACATTCATTGGTTTGTGGATATTATAACAACCTGAATCCCTGGAATAAATCCCACTTGATCATGGTATGTGATTTTTTTTAATGTATTGCTGAATTTGGTTTGCTAATATTTTGTTGAGAATTTTAGCATCTATTTCATTAGGGATATTGGCCTATAGTTTTTTTTTTCTTTGTAGGGTCTTTATCTGGTTTTTGAATTAGGATAATGCTGACCTCATAATAAGAGGTTGGGAGTCTTTCCTCCTCTTGATTTTTTGGAGAATAGTTTGAGAAGGATACGTGTTAGTTCTTCATTAAATGTTTGGTAAAATTTGCCTGTATAGCCATCCTGCCCAGGACTTTATTTGCTAGGCATTCTTTGATTACTATTCAATTAAAATATAGTTGTAATTGGTCTATTCAGGTTTTCCAATTCTTCCTGACTCAGTTTTGAGAGATTGTGTGTTGCTAGATATTTATCCATTTCATACAGGTCGTCCAATTTGTTGACATATACTTGTTCATAGTATTCTCTTACAGACTTTTGTATTTCTGTGATATCATTTGTTACTTCACCTCTTTTATTTCTCATTTTATTTATTTGGGTTTCTCTTTTTTCTTAAAGTCTGGTTAAAGATTTGTCAATCTTGTTTATCTTTTCAAAGAATCAGCTCTTGATCATTTGTATATTTTTAAGACTCTATATCATTTATTTCCACTCTAATCTTCATTATTATTGTCTTTTTTTTCTATTAACTCTATTTTGGGGGTGTATCTACTTCTTTTCAGTGTAGGATTAGCTTATTTGAGATTTTTATTGCTTCTTGAGGTAGGCCTGTAATAGTATGAACTTTCCTGTCAAGACTGCTTTTATTGTGTCCCATTGATTTTGGGTCGTTGTGTTCTTATATTCATTTGTTTCAAGATATCTTTTGATTCTTTTTTCTTGATCTCATTGGTAACTCATTTATTGTTTAGTAACATGTTATTTAGCCTCCATGTGTTTGAATGTGTTTCAGTTTTTTTTTGTTGTAATTGATCTGTAGTTTCGTACCACTGTGATCAGAGAAGATGCTTGAATATGATTTCAATCTTGAATTTATTAAAATTTATTTTGTGTCCTAAAATGTGGTCTATCTTTGAGAATGTTTCATATACACTTGAGAAGAATGTATATTCTACTGCTTTGGGATGAAATTTCTGTAACTATCAATCAAATCCATGTAAATCCAGTATTTTATTTAAGGTCACTGTTGTCTTGTTGATTTTCTGTCTGTAAGATCTATATACATTGATGACAGTGGGGTGTTAAAATCCCCTACTATGATTGTATTGCTATCAATATCTCCCTTAATATCCACTGCAATTTCTTTTTATGTATTTAAGTGCTTTTATGTTGGGTGCATCTATGTTTACAAGGGTTATATCTTCTTGTTGGATTTATCCTTTTAGTGTTACAGTGATCTACTTTATCTCTTGTTATGGCCTTTGTTTTGAAGTCTATTTTGTCTGATAGAAGTATTGCTATGCCAGCTTTGTTTGTCTGTTTGTTTGTTTCCATTTGCATGAACTATTGTTTTCCATCCTTTTACTTTTAGTCTGTGTGTATCTTTTGTACTGAGATGGGTCTCTTTTAGGCAGCAGATATATGGGTCAATCATAGGATTTTTATGTATAACAATGACACAATACCTGATTATTACCTTCAAAAAAACACCTAAACAAATCCCAATAGAATTAAAGTATGAACCACCCAAAAAGGTAAACTTAAAACATAAAGAATTAAAAAGAATTGTGAGTGAAAATTCACAACATAATTGAAGACAATTAAAGAAATACATCCTAAGGAAATTATTAAACATATTAAAATATATGCTAAAGTTCTACTCATAGTACTATTCATAAATTCAAAAAGTTTATAAATAATAATTGGATTATAGCTATGCTGATTACAGTATCCATATCCTAGAAAATAATGTTCTAATTTTTAAAATTTTATGAAACACTTTTAGCTAATTAGAAAAATATTGATATCTCAAGTTAAAATTCTGAATACTAAATTACATAGAGTGTACAATTTCAGTTTCTAAAAATTGTACAATGTAAAATTAAAAGTAAATTCAATAAATTACTGGTAGTGGAATTTTATTGTATAGTAATAAAATAATGATACATCCTTTGACTTCTTACTTATGTTTTTATACATTTTCTCCCTCCAGTAAGTTTAACATTTCTGTCTTAAACCATTGACTTTCCATTAAGCATTGTGGTTTTGTCACTATTTGACTCAGTGGATCACAGGTAGTGTGGCTGTAGGTCTGTTTATGACTATTGTCCTGGCATACGTATTAATATGTCCCCTTTTATTTTCACCGGGCCCTAGTTTGGACATTAAATTACATGATTATACGTAATATGGGAGACCTAATTCTGATCATCATTTTCCATTAATAGCCTATAAAATTCTAGATCTGTCATCTGTTTATAAAAGACTTTGATTCACACTGAAATAGAAATAATCTCTTTGCTGGTTAACTTCATAATGATGTTGTGAGAATTAATGAAGAGATGCTTGGAAAATACTTTGAACTCCTCAGAGAAAAGTGGTATGATATTGTCACCATTACATTTCTCTACTAGCTTTCTAGTCAGGGGAAATCAAGATTTTGTGAGTATCGGCAAGGAAACCAGATCAATCACGCATGTTCTGGCAGCACATTTTTTACAAGTGCCCTAGAGTACAGAATCTAGTGAACCTAAAACTCCCCCACACATATAAATTACTAGAGACATATAGACTGAATTCTGACTCCAGATTGGCTATTCAATTAGGAGTTATGAGTAAACGTATTGAACTTGCCTTTCTGGTTGAAAATATTGTGCTCTACTAAACATAGGAGTGTTTGGAAGCTCAACAAAGGCAGTTCATTAAGCTTGAAAAGGACAGATCTGAGCCAGCCAGCATTTTGTAACCTGGAATCAGGCCACTAAATCACACCTATTATTTTAGAGGCTAATTAAGTGCTTTAATAACTCAGTGGAAAGGCTGCATCTTCACAAAATATTTTTAGCACCTTATAAATTGGGTACATTGGTCTGGCATTAAAAGATCTTTCTTGAAATTTTTACAAATAAAAATCAAAATAAAAATCAATAAATCTCTCTAGTTCTGAAGCAAAAAAAGAAGCAGATGAAAGGCAACAGTGAAGGAGATTAAAGTTCTAGCAATGATTTCCCCAATATAATGGAACGTTGGTTTGATTAAGACTCAGAGGAAACACCTGGAAGAAGTGCAGCCAAGTCCTACTTCTTGATCTCTTGTTCTCTCCCTAAAGCCCACATCCCTTAGGTTACCTATGATACCATTCTTGATACTTTGAAGTTGAAACATACTACTTCATTTTTTTTTTGACATTACAAATGTATTATCTGTTACCAAGTTGTTTATCCATTTCATACAGGTCGTTTTCACAAGTGGAACTATTCCCTGTCTATCTAAAATTTATACCTTGACCTTATGTGTCTGTCTTCAAGAACAAATCATCTTTCTTCCCACTGTTAGTCAATTTGGTCTCTCTCTTTGCTGTATATTGGAGGCAAGAAAGGCATATTTGTATCATTTGCCTATTTGTCAGAATGAAACAATTGTTTTTGGAGTGTTGAGCAGTTTACTTAGAAAAAATGAACTGGTTATTTAGTATTTTATTAGGTACAAAAGAGAAATAAATGCCGAAAATTAGTCCTTAAAATATGCATTTGCTTCCACTTTATTTTATTTTAATTGGAATGTAGATGAAAGCTATAATCTTTAGTTCATAAAGAAATAAAAAGATTCAGTTATGACTCCTGAAGGATGTTTACATCTCAGAATACTTTTCACATTTCTAATTCTGTGGTCTTAATCGAGAAACGTTGTTACAGAGCTTAGAATTCTCAAATAAAAATTGCATAAATGTTGAGAAATTGAAAAATTAATAAAAAACACAGCAAGAAGATGATCTGAATGTCAGAGAACATTATAATATTGAAAAGGAATAGTTTGCTGTTATAATTTTAATTATCTTTCAATTGCATTTTAAAAATTCTTGCCTTTATACTGTGTTCTTGTTTGGGGGCTTTATTTTCCTACATATTCTTAAACAATTCAGTGAAATAATGTTTTTAGGATTGTGTAGGGAAAGAACTGCCTGCTCTTTCACTGACAGTTCCATTGGGACAAGTAGGGATATTAAATTTGAGTTCATTGAATTTATGGCCTTCATCACACAGGCTGGACATAGTGGCCGTTGCTGCTTTGAATACATATTGGCTTAATCAGTACTATTTGGAATTTTGCAGAAATGCAAACTTATTATGCACTTTTTCTGATAAGATGCAATTTGGCTTCTGATTGTTTTCTTTTACCCACATTTATATAACGCTGATCTCATGACCAGTGTGTTATTGATCTGCACATTAGGCATGTAATTACCTTCAGATTGCTTTCCTTTATGATAATCTCAGAAACAAAAATTTTAATAGAATTCATTTGGGTGACATTGGTTAATAAAATTATATAGGTTTCAGGTGTACAATTCTATAATACATCATCTGTGTATTATATTCACCACCACAGGTCCAGTCTCTTTCCATCACCATTTATCTCCCCTTTATCCTCTTTTAATTTCCCCCAACCCTCTCACAACCCTCTTCCCCTCTGATAATCACCATACTATTGTCTTTGTCTAAGATGTTCTTTTTCCCCCTTCAGACTCTTATTTATTTTGTTTGATAATTGTTTTGCCTCTCTTCAGTTTCAGTGAGCATCACATATGGAAGATTATAGAAGCAAGCACTCTTATAACAATGATCTTGTCACCTCTGGATAAACTGTATTAAATTTCCCTTTTGTGTGGAAAGCAGGGAATAGATTACAACTGCTTACTATTAAGCTCTGTTTTTGGTTGCAATGCTTCTGCATAAGTGAAAATGGCATAGATTCAATGGGGATCCTAACTTTTGTTTGAACGTATGGCAGCTGAGTTGATGGCTATGAGTTTATAATCGATCTAATTACTAATTCATTCATAATAAACATTTTGAGAGTGATTGTATAGTGTGAAATATTGTGCTAAGATCTGGTATTAAAATATATGTATAAGCTATGGCCTCGAATCTCAAGAAATTGTGTTTGTTTGTATCGTGTATGTATTGTAAGAGGAGACAGCGATGGAGAATAAAGAAGGAGAGCAAGATTTGGGAAGAACTCAAACATGTACATAATGTATGATGAGTTCATTGAATAGTCTGCACCTATGACATACTTTCACACCCATCTGATTCAGTCATAACTGACTCTGAATCACTGCAGATGGTGATGGAGCATAGCAGAATTTCTCCTTTTGACTGAAACCAGCTGACTTGGGTACCATATCTCAACAACTTTATTTGTTGGCATGCCACTTTTACTCATATGACACTTCTGGTTCTTCATCTATGAGATAGATGAGTCATTTGTTTTATATGCCTCTTTTGTAAAATATTGTCATGATTAGAAAAGAAATGTACATACGGAATAATGCATAATGTATGGTAGGTACTAAATAAGTTGCTATGTAAACAGCTGTTACTCTGTTTTCATTATTATACTCTATGTATACATTTCATTTTAAGTGATTTTATAGTAACAACTTTATTTCTGAATACATCTTTATCATTTAAAAAATTTGAAAAATATCCAAAAAATACAAAGAAAAATTATTTAAAATGGCCAGAAATGGGCCTGACCTGTGGTGGAGCAGTGGATAAAGCGTCCACCTGGAAATGCTGAGGTCACCGGTTCGAAACCCTGGGCTTGCCTGGTCAAGGCACATATGGGAGTTGATGCTTCCAGCTCCTCCCCCCTTCTCTCTCTCTGTCTCTCCTCTCTCTCTCTCTCTCTCTCTCTCTGTCTCTCACTCTCCTCTCTAAAATGAATAAATAAAAAAAATAAAATAAATAAAATAAAATTGCCAGAAATGCCCAATGTTAAGAGTTGGTAAGATATACGTTAGATGATTTTCTTGTTTCTTCTTTCTATTTTTGGTGTTGTTGAAATTTAAAAATAATAAGCCATGCACTATTGTTGTAAAAGCTATACAAAGGTATATGCATTTCAAATTTCATGCATTATAAACATTTGAGTAGATTTGTGGATATTTCTATAGATAGAAGATGGATATATGTAGAGATGGTGATAAAGATAAGAAAGATAATTTTATAAGAGAATCAACTACATATAAATCATATTTATTTGACTGCACTGTTTTCTTAAAGATAACACTTCATTAAGCTAAGAAAAAATATAAAAAACAGTAGGTGATTAAATCATTATAGTTTCTTTGCTAAATTTTAATTATATATGTGTGTGTGTATGTGTGTGTGTGTATGTGTGTGTGTAAGACCAAAGCACAGAAGTGCACAAAAGTTATACAGTTCAAGGAATTATCACAAACCCAATACTTTAGCAACTACTACTCAGGTGAAGAAATACTTTCTGCAAAATAGTTCGCTACCTCTTCCTTTGTTTTCAGAGATACTTACTATTTGGAGGATACTTTTTTGTTGTTGAGAAAGTCATATATCCACTCTGTGATCAGCTGACAATAGCCCCCAACAATATGTCCACATCTATATTTTACCTCATTTGAAATAAGTATTTGCAGACGTAATGAAGTTAAGAATTTAGAGATGAGATTATCCTGGGTTGTCTGGGTGGGCTCTAAGTATCATCACAATGTCTTTATAAAAGAGAAGGCAGCAGGCATTGTGATGATGGAAGCAAAGATGTGAAGGTGAGGTGCTGCAGGTATTGAGGGTGGGTGGTTAGAGGTCATAAGTCAAAGAATGTAGCTTCCGAGGCTAAAAGATTCAGTGAACAGATCATCTATTAGATACGCCAAAGGGAGTGCAGCTTTGTGAAACTGATTTTGAACTTCTGGCTTCTTGAAATGTGAGAGAATAAATTTCTCTTTTTTAATTCACCAAGTTTGTAGTAATATGTTAAAACAGCCTTAAGAAATGTACACACATTACTTACTTATTTATTTATTTTTTGCTTAACATTAGGCAGGCAACATTAATCAATATTGTTACTGCAGTTCTAATTTGTACTTTTTAAAGTATTGTTATGTTCCTTTTCATGGAACTTTTTAACATTGACTTTTACTTAATAATATAGTGCATTAAATACTTATTTACCTTGATTACTGAGATCAAACACCCTCTTAATTTTGCCTCAATTGCCTCACCCTAGGTCAAAGATTGCACAAGACATAGAAGTATCCACTTGGGAACATTTACTGGAAAGATGAAACCTTGCACTTGTATGTGTCTCTATAGCTTACACACACACACATGCTCACACATAAAACATAGTAAAGGATATTGGGAGAAAGCTACTTTCTCAGTATGTTAATTCCAGAAGGATGTCCATATACCTCTGACTACATTTCAGAGTTTAGAGATTTCTTGCTTTACTGCAATTTTTAAAACTCTTCCTGCTCTCCAGTTTGTTCCCCTTCTAGAGAGCCAGATAATGGCATCGGAATTAGACAGATAAGGATAGAAATTTCACTTTTGTGACCTGGAATGAATTATTTCACTTGTCTGAGTCTCGATTTTCTTGCCTGAAAATGGGGATGAATTTTAATTTGTAAGAACCTTTTGTGAATACATAGCATGTTA